>NC_056430.1:57654098-57661183 GCF_018296145.1 Oncorhynchus tshawytscha
GCTCAAATCAAATCAAATTTTATTTGTCACATACACATGGTTAGCAGATGTTAATGCGAGTGTAGCGAAATGCTTGTAAAACATGCTATCACAGACGCTATGATGGCACAGATAAAAAGATGAGTTCTCTATCTATCTCTATGGGTTTTCAGTACATTTATGTTAAACCATTCCCAGGGTTGGAGAGTAACGGATTACATGGGGATTACTAAAAACGATAACTGTAAATCCATGACGTTACCATCAAAAAATATTGTAATCAGATTACAGATACTTTTGAAAAACTAGATGATTACTTCAAGGATTACTTTTAAATTCAGAAAGGATGTTTGCGGAAAAATCTTTGACACTCATCTGTTCGCTCAATGACATTCAAATCAGCATTGAAAAAAGGCACTAGTTTAAATTTGTTCCACCTGAGCGAGTCTGACCACAAGTCAGAGACCACTATGATGACACACCAAATGTTTTTGATGGATCGCGGGAAAAGAGAAGGAATAGGCTTTTGTAGGCTACAGTCCAAGCTATGTCTTACAATGGTTTGACTGCTGTCGGCATCTAAAGATTATCCAACTTGAAAAAATGCTTGGAGGTAAAGGATGACAGCAGTGGTTTAGTCTACGGCGATACGAATATAACTTATTATTGATATCTACATAATGCATTGATGTGAATCACACTGCTGCTCTCTCATTTAGCTATTGGCGCCGTACGGATTGTGGTTGTTGTGGATGGCTGTTCACAAATCTAAATGTGTATTTGAACCCAATAATGGTTGAATTCTAGAAGTTTAAGCTGCCTATCAATCATTGTTTTTGAAACCAGTGGACAGCCAGTAAAAAATGCGCTTGAGCAACAGCTGCACAGTGCGGATCCAAGCCTATGTAATACAAGTGGGGCTTTTTTTCTTCAGTAGTGCTCAAAGCATGCCATTCCATGAGCGCTGCATTTATTTTTCATCTCGAATCAATGAGCCCAATCAGTCCTCCATGACAACAAAATCATAAACAACAGAGTTGGTCTAGCTAATAAATCCTTAGTTTTGGGGTCATGCTCAGGTAAAACAATTTGGCTAATCTAGATTTCCATATTTCCAAGTCCTATTCTTGAAGATGAATTAAGTATAATAACTTTTTAATGTAAAGATTTAATCGTATTATTATATGTAGTAGAAAGCGATGGGTTATAAGAAACCTACATAACCAACCCATAAAGTAAAATGTAACATTCATATATGGCCAGCTATGTAAACTTTAACATTGATTTATCCTGCAAAAGATGTCGTTCAATTGGTATCATACATTTTTGTCTTCTTCTAATGCCTCTTAAGGGGAAAGTGATCTAAAAGTAACACTGTTTGAATTTGGGTAATCCAAAAGTTACGTTACTGATTACAAATTTGGATAGATAACTAGTAACAGTAATGGATTACAATTAGAAAGTAACCTACCCAACCCTGGCCATCCCTTTAAATAGGGTCTACCTTTTAGTTAGAATTTTGTCAACAGAACATATTGCGAGAACAGGCTCCGAATATTAGTGATCAATGAGAAAGCCATCTAAATACATGCATATTCATATCCGTTTCAGCACCAATTGGTAGATTGAAAATATTCTGATTTTGTAGATTATTTAGGTTTAGGAAATAATCTATGAATAATAAGAAAACAGGTTTGGAGAGCCTTTATGCACAAAATACAGTACCAGTCAAAAGTTACTTTGAAGAATATAAAATATATTTTGATTTTTTTAACACTTTTTTCATTACTACATGACTCCCTCCATATGTGTCATTTCCTAGTTTGATGTCTTCACTATTATTTTACAATGTAGAAAATAGTCAAAATAAAGAAAAACCCTTGAGTAGGTGTGTCCAAACTTTTGACTGGTACTGTATATTGATTGGTAAAATGTAGAATGGTTTGGTTCATCCTGAAAGTTGCCACATTCATATCTTCAACCCATGTTAATGTTGGAAGATTAGTGTACATATAATTATATTAGGGAGAATGCTGTACAATAGTAGGCTCTACCCTCGTATATTGCCTGTATTAACCATGGAATTGTGTGATTACAAGCCATGCATCGGGTTCAAACTGTTACAGCTTGGTCTGTGCTCAGTCCCATAACGATTTAATTAGCCTACCTTTTCAATATTCTTAACTGTTACTAATGATCCGTGACGGAGTTTACAGAGGAAGCAAATGAAGGTAAACAAAACAATGTAATTAATTGGAATGATAATGTAGGATTATACCAACTGAAGGGAACTAACAGTAAATTGGCAGTTGAATTTGTGTTGTTATTAGGCTTACTGACGGTTGATACTGATACTAACAGTAAATTGGCAGTTGAATGTGTGGTTATTAGGCTTACTGACGGTCGATACTGATAGTGGCTAATATTTAACATGAGGAAAATAGGAAACTAAGAAAGTCGGGATAGCCTAAAATAAAGACATTTGAGAGTGTTTATCCCCAACCTGGACTCATGGTTAGATGTAACATAGTAAATGTAAATCCGGAACACTCTAATTAGTATGATACATTTCAGAAAGTTTTCATACCCCTCGACTTATTCCACATTTTGTTGTGTTACAGCCTGAATTCAAAATTGATTAAATAGATTTGATTTCTCACCCATCTAAACACAATACCCCATAATGATAAACTGAAAACATGTTTTTAGAAATGATAGCAAATATAGCGAATATCTCATTTAAATAAGTATTCACAGCCCTGAGACAATACATGTTAGAATCCACTTTGGTAGTGATTACAGCTGTGAGTCTTTCTGGGTAATTCACTAAGAGCTTTGCACACCTGGGTTGTACAATGTTTGCCCATTATTCTATTCAAAATTCTTCATGTTCTGTAAAAATTGGTTGTTGATCATTGCTAGACAACCATTTTTAAAATGGTTGCCATAGATTTTCAAGCAGATTTAAGTAAAAACTGTAACTCGGCCACTCAGGAACATTCACGGTCTTCTTTAGGAAGCAACTCAAGTAGATTTGGCCTTGTGATTTAGGTTATTGTCCTGCTGAAAGGGGAATTAATCTCCCAGTGTCTGGTGGAAAGGAGACTGAGACAGGTTTTCCTCTGTGTAAAAAAAAAGTGTCCATTACTAAATACAAATCCTAACACAAAAACATGGTAGGAAAAAATAGGTTTACAAAATATGAAAAGTGGATGCTAGTTAGACATGATGGAGCTAAATCACTTTTAACCATGTGGACATAGATGCAAAGTTCGATAATAGTCCAATTCAGCTTCAAAACAGATTCTGCCAAGAGAGATTCTGGTCCAAAAAGCTCCATTCCGTTTCTTTTTTTTATCCTGAAAAACTCCCCAAGCATACTGTATCCATAACATGATGCAGCCACCATTATGCTTGAAAATATGGGGATTGGTTCTCCTTAATGTGTTGTATTGGATTTGCCCCAAACATAACACTTTGTATTCAGGACAAAAAAGTTAATTGCTTTGCCTCATTTTTTTGCAGTATTACCTTGGTGCCTTGTTTGCAAACAGGGGTGGCAGGTAGCCTAGGGGTTAGAGCGTATGGCCAATAACCGAAAGATTGCTGGATAGAATCCCTGAGCTGGTGAGGTAAAAATCTGTTGTTCTGCGCATGAACAAGGCAGTTAACCCACTGTTCCTCAGTCGGCTGTCATTGTAAATAAGAATTTGTTCTTAACTGACTTGCATAGTAAATAAACAGGATGCATTTTTTGAATATTTTTATTCTGTACAGGCTTCCTTCTTTTCACTCAATTAGGTTAGCATTGTGGAGTAACTACAATGTTGTTGATCCATCCTCAGTTTTCTCCTATCACAGCCATTAAACTCAGTTGAAGACTTATTGACATTTCAGCTTTTCATTTTTTTATTAATTTGTAGACATTTTGAAAAACATAATTCCACTTTGACATTATGGGGTATTGTGTCTATGCCAGTGACAAAAGATCTCAATTTAATACATTTTTTAAAAATCAGGCTGTAACTCAACAAAATGGGGGAAAAGTCAAGGGGTGTGAATACTTTCTGAAGGCACTGTATTAATTGGTGGATGCCCATCATCCATTTCGTATGATCTGTTACGAATTTGGAATATATATGATATGATACCAATTAAATTAGTTGTGGCTAAATGTAGCTTGATGGCTAGGTGGCTAATGATAAAGTTAGCTCTAAAGTAAAGTTAGATGTCTAACGTTAGCTAAGCTAGGGGTTAAGGTTAGGGTTAGCTAACATGCTAAGGAGGTGTAAAGTTGCTAATTAGCCAAAATTGTCCATGATGAGATTTGAACATGCAACCTTTGGGTTGCTAGATGTTTGCATTATACACCCACCTCACTAAAATGCTTGCCTCAAGTAACCTTTTGTCTTGTGTAACCTACCAAATGTAATACATCATTCTAATTTGAGTGTCCAGGATTTACGTTTACTATGTTACGTCTAGTCTATGAGACCAGGATGCCATCCTTGCAAGTTAAAAGGCCATACAATTTAAATTCTGAAAAAAGGCACGGCATTTCATAAACTTTAATGTTGGAAAGTTTATATGCTTCAGTTTTCTGGCATATGACTGGTTTCACATTTCTCTCCAGCGATTTTAAGGTTAAATAGATATAAAAGTGACATTTAAATGTACCTTATTCAACTGATTACTCATTTATCAAGCTCTAATTAAGTTATAAATTACAGTGCATGGAGAATGTTATCTCAATCAGAAAAAATCTAGTAGAGGCTTTTTCCACTTGGAACCAGTAGGTTCGCTAGACCTTATTCATGGTTTCCTCACAGGTAAATGTGGTTGAATTATTAGTTAAGTCAAGGTCAGAATACAGCGTATCTGTAGATACCTCTGCAACACCTTCATTTATTTGATCTCCATCCTAAACGAATAGCTGGTGAATAGCAGGCTATTCTCATGCTTAACTTTAAGGTCAGAATATGGGTAGAGAAAAGTGCATAATTAAAAAAAATATCTTATTGTCTTATTTTACTAGGCAAGTCACTTAAGAACAAATTCTTATTTTCAATGACAGCCTAGGAACAGTGGGTTAACTGCCTGTTCAGGGACAGAACAACAGATTTGTACCTTGTCAGCTCGGGGATTTGAACTTGCAACATTTCGGTTACTAGTCCAACGCTCTAACCACTAGGCTACCCTGCCGCCCCGGGAAGTAATGGGGGACTGGGGGAAGTACTGTATGTTCCATTTACGCACACTTAACTCGGGTCAGAATTCCACCAATAATGCAGTATATTTTCAAACAAACAAAGCACAAAAAAACAAGACCAATATTGACCAATACCTTCAAAGCACAAGCAACAGACATTCCAATCAACTTCAGGTTGTGCAAATCAGGAACTGGATATCATGGAGGAAATGCAAACTTGCGTCTTGTCAACAGGTGTTGACAAGAAGCAAATTGATTCTCATTGGTCCTGATCTATGATCTATGATCTGTGTCCATTTTTGATAGGAGGAAACCCAGACATGACCAGTGCACTAATTAGACCCTAGTTCAGAATGCTTTTATACATTTTCCTCACAATGTTGGAGTGCCCACAAGCGTACTGCTGCCCAATATCCTCCAATATAACATTGGTGAACTCATTGTAGAGAGAAGACATACAAACCATATTTATTGTCATTAATTTACTAATTTTGATATTAAAAAGGAAGATATTGCTGTAATTATTGCATACGCGTGTTTGTTTTTATCTTTTATGTACAGTCTGTCCTTGGAGCTTCTTTCTCTTTTTAAATATTTCCACTAGATGTGTTATATTGATTAACCATTGAACTGCATGAGAAATCATTTATATCATGATACATTAATGCCAAACTTTCAAAAGAAAAAAAGAGTTGGCTGTGAAATTAATAATTAGTCATAAATAATGATTTTGAAATGAATCATAATCATTATTAATCATGTTTAATTTTCATATCATATTCAATTATTAATCCTTAAGATAAAATAGTCACCTCAGTACTACAGTAAAGGTGGGATTCTTCCATTAAAACCTGTTAAGCCTCCCCCCTACTTTTTCGGAAATTCTGTTAAAAATCGCGCAACATTTTGGCGTCCTGCTACTCAGGCCAGGAATATATTATATGCATATGATTAGTATGTGTGGATAGAAAACACTCAGACGTTTCCAAAACTGTTTAAATCACGGCTGTGACTATAACAGAACGTCTGTTTCATCGAAAAGCGCAGGAAAATCTGATCACTGGAGATGGAAAAAAATATCCATGCGCCACTTCAACCCATTGTTAAAGGTGAACCGTATTAAATGAGGCCCAGCTTGCAGTACCTAAGCTTCCACAGGATGTATAGAGTCTCCTCATTTGATTCTGATTTGATTCTTGGTAGATCCGACCAAAGGGAACCGATTCCCTCCGACCACCAACCTGAGGCATTGTCTCTGTGTTTTTCCGGACATTTTTTCCCACACGACCAACTATCAATTTACATCGCCTCCTGATGATTTTTATAGCTTATTAACGTGTAGTTATACCTAAATTTGCATTAGAAAGGTATTTCAATGTTTTGTGAAAGTTTATCGCCGAATTTTTAACTTTTAAAAAATGACGTTACGTTATGAAACGCTATTTTTCCGTTTATCACACAGTCTTCATAGATCGATATCTAGGCCAGTATGGACCGATTGTCCAAAAAAAAAACCCAGTATTGATTATGGGACATCAAGGTGTGCCAAGAAAGAAGATGGTCAAAGGTAATTAATGTGTTTTTATATTTTATTGTGCGGCTTGTGTAGCGCCTCACCATGCTAATTCTTTGTTTACATCTCCCCTACGGGTCTTTTTGGGGTGTTGCATGCTATCAGATAATAGCTTCTCATGCTTCTTACCTAAAAGCACTTTTAAAAATCTTGATCTGCAAGTAGATCACAACTACCAGGTTTTATTTCACAACAAAGCATGTGTATTTTAATGAACGTTTGCGTTTTAACTAATACTATTAGCGTGTAGCGTAGCGCATTGCATTTCCAGAGCTCTAGGTGGGACGTCTGCGTCTCAAGTAGGCTCAAGAGGAGGAGCTTTCC
>NC_056430.1:57661283-57665295 GCF_018296145.1 Oncorhynchus tshawytscha
CTTGTGTCAACTAACACAGCGACAGGAACGAAGACACTAAGGACAATCACCCACGACAAACTCAAAGAATATGGCTGCCTAAATATGGTTCCCAATCAGAGACAACGATAAACACCTGCCTCTGATTGAGAACCACTCCAGACAGCCATAGACTTTGCTAGATAACCCCACTAACTACAATCCCAATACATACACACCAAAACCCCAAGACAAAACACACCACAATACAAAAACCCCATGCCACACCCTGGCCTGACCCAATACATGAAGAAAAACACAAAATACTTAGACCAGGGCGTGACAGAACCCCCCTAAGGTGCGGACTCCCGAATGCACCTCAAAACAATAGGGAGGGTCCGGGTGGGCGTCTGTCCATGGTGGCGGCTCCGGCGCGGGACGTGGAACCCACTCAGTCAATGTCTTAGTCCCCTCTCCTCGCGTCCCTGGATAGTCCACCCCTCGCCGCCGACCATGGCCTAGTAGTCCTCACCCAGAAACCCACTGGACTGAGGAGCAGATCGGGACTGAAGGACAGCTCGGGACTGAGGCAGCTCGAGTGAGAGAAAGCTCGGGAGTGAGAGAAAGCTCGGGAGTGAGAGAAAGCTCGGGAGTGAGAGGAAGCTCAGGCAGGTAGATAGATCTACCAGATCCTGGCTGGCTGGTGGTTTCAGCAGATCCTGGCTGACTGACAGATCCTGGCTGACTGGCAGATCCTGGCCGACTGGCGGATCCTGGCCGACTGGCGGATCCTGGCCGACTGGCGGATCCTGGCCGACTGGCGGATCCTGGCCGACTGGCAGTTCTGGCAGATCCCGGCTGACTGGCAGTTCTGGCAGATCCCGGCTGACTGGCGGATCTGGAAGAGTCTGGTTGACTGGCAGATCTGGAAGAGTCTGGTTGACTGGCAGATCTGGAAGAGTCTGGCTGACTGGCAGATCTGGAAGAGTCTAGCTGACTGGCAGATCTGGAAGAGTCTGGCTGACTGGCAGATCTGGAAGAGTCTGGCTGACTGGCAGATCTGGAAGAGTCTGGCTCACTGGCAGATCTGGAAGAGTCTGGCTGACCGGCAGATCTGGATGAGTCTGGCTGACCGGCAGATCTGGAAGAGTCTGGCCGACTGGCGGATCCTGGCAGACTGAAAGATCTGGCTGCTCCATCCTGACTGGCGGCTCTGGCTGCTCCACGCTGACTGGCGGCTCTGGCTGCTCCATGTAGGCTGACAGCTCTGGCGGCTTCTTACAGACTGGCAGCTCTGGCGGCTCCGTGCAGACTGGCAGCTCCTTGCAGACTGGCAGCTCCTTACAGACTGGCAGCTCCTTGCAGACTGGCAGCTCCTTGCAGACTGACAGCTCCTTGCAGACTGACAGCTCCGTGCAGACTGGCAGCTCCTTTGCAGACTGACAGCTCTGGCTGCTCCATGCAGACTGACACCTCTGGCTGCTCCATGCATGCTGGCAGCTCTGGCTGCTCCATGCAGACTGACAGCTCTGGCTGCTCTATGCAGACTGACAGCTCTGGCTGCTCCATGCCTGCTGGCAGCTCTGGCTTCTCCATGCAGGCTGGCAGCTCTGGCTGCTCTATGCAGGCTGGCAGCTCTGGCTGCGCTGAACAGGCGGGAGACTCCGGCAGCGCAGGAGAGGAGAGAGGCTCTGGCTGCGCTGAACAGGCGGGAGACTCCAGCAGTGCTGTAGAGGAGAAAGGCTCCGGCAGCGCTGAACAGACGGGTGACTCCGGCTGCGCAGGAGATGAGAAAGGCTCCGGCAGCGCTGGAGAGGCGAGGCGCACTGTAGGCCTGATGCGTGGTGCTGGTACTGGTGGTACTGAACCGAGAACACGCACAGGAAGCCTGGTGCGGGGAGCTGCTACCGGAGGGCTGGAGTGTGGAGGTGGCACAGGATGGGCTAGACCGTGAAGGCATACTGGAGATCTTGAGAGCAGTGCTGGCACAGGACGTGCAAGGCTAGGGATGTGCACAGGAGGCCTGGTGCGTGAGGCTGGCACCAACTTCACCAGCCGACTAACACGCACCTCAGGACGAGTATGGAGCACTAACCCAGGTGCCATCAAATTCCCGACACGTTCCGTCGGGCGAATTCCATGCAAAAAGCACCAACACAGCAACTCCCTCATTTCTCTCTCCTCCAATTTCCCCATTAACTCCTTCACAGTCTCTGTTTCGCTCACCTCCAACACCGGCTCTGGTTCTGGTCTCCTCCTTGGCTCCTCACGATAAACAGTGAGAGTTGGCTCAGGTCTGACTCCTGACTCTGCCACACTCTCCTGAGCCTCCCCCAAGAAATTTTGGGGCTGATTCTCAGGCTTCCTTCCGAGTCACCGTGCTGCCTCCTCATACCGGCGCCTCTCCGCTTTCGCCGCCCCCAGTTCTTCTTTGGGGCGGCGATATTCTCCAGGCTGAGCCCAGGGTCCTTCTCCGTTTAGGATTTCCTCCCATGTCCAGAAATCCTTATAGCGCATCTCCTCTTTGGGCTGCTCCTGCCTGTTGACACGCTGCTTGGTCCGTTGGTGGTGGGTGATTCTGTTACGGTTTTCTAGGTGTGAAGGAGAGTCGGACCAAAATGCAGCGTGTAGATTGCGATCCATGTTAAATCAACAAAACGTAAACACGAATCAATTACAAACACTACAAAACAAATAAACGTAACGAAAACCGAAACAGCCTATACTTGTGTCAACTAACACAGCGACAGGAACCAGGACACTAAGGACAATCACCCACGACAAACTCAAAGAATATGGCTGCCTAAATATGGTTCCCAATCAGAGACAACGATAAACACCTGCCTCTGATTGAGAACCACTCCAGACAGCCATAGACTTTGCTAGATAACCCCACTAACTACAATCCCAATACATACACACCAAAACCCCAAGACAAAACACACCACAATACAAAAACCCCATGCCACACCCTGGCCTGACCCAATACATGAAGAAAAACACAAAATACTTAGACCAGGGCGTGACATTAACTTTACTTGTCTTGGTGTTTCTGTTGAAATGTACACTGTGACAGTGTTAGCCAAGCCTCTGGTCTTAGGACTGAAACAAAAAAATATGCCTTAAGGTGGCCTAACATGAAAATATAAGATGTATGGCATGATGGATGTACACATCACACAACTTTTAACAGTGATATAGGAGCAGTTTGTCGAAAGGATTCCACTAAGCACCGAGTCTATATCAAACACTAATAGTCTTATGACACACTATAGTGTGCCATAGGACAATGCCACCATCTCTTATGACCGAAAAGAGCTTCTGGATATCAGAACAAAATATTACTCCCCTCGTACTGTACAAAGATTTTTCTTTAAAGAGTCGGACGCGAAGGATTTACTTCAGACACCCGACAAGGCCCTATTCCCTGTCATTCACGGGAGAAAGAGATGGAGATATTGAGGATGTAGGTCGGGCTGCCTTGTAAGGATCCGACAGCGAATGGGTCATCTGCCTCTACCATCAGTCTTATTAGCCAACGTACAATCATTGGATAACAAATTAGAAGAGCTACGATCATGTATATCCTACCAACTGGACATTAAAAACGGTAATATCTTATGTTTCACCTAGTCGTGGCTGAATGACAACATGGATAAAATATAAGAGAGAACAGCTACCTCCGGTAAGACAAGGGGTAGCGGTCTATGTATGTTTATAAACAACAGCTGGTGCACAAAATCTAATATTAATGAAGTCTTAAGGTTTTGCTTGTCTGAGGAAAAGTACAGTGGGGCAAAAAAGTATTTAGTTAGCCACGATTGTGCAAGTTCTCCCACTTAAAAAGATGAGAGGCCTGTAATTTTCATCATAGGTACACTTCAACTATGACAGACAAAATGAGAAAAAAATCCAGAAAATCACACTGTAGGATTTTTAATGAATTTATTTGCAAATTATGGTGGAAAATAAGTATTTGGTCAATAACAAAAGTTTATCTCAATACTTTGTTATATACCCTTTGTTGGCAATGACAGAGGACAAACGTTTTCTG
>NC_056430.1:57665395-57670218 GCF_018296145.1 Oncorhynchus tshawytscha
TGTATCCCTAGAGGCTTTTTTCATCTTATTTGTATTCATACCTTATATTTTATCTGCTTGTTTCTCGTACTTGATTTATTATTTTTATTAGTATGCTATAATACAACATACTGAGCTGAGACACTTTTCTATTGTGTTTTACTTATTGAACACATTGAAATAAACTCAGCAAAAAGGACCCTGTCTTTCAAAGATAATTTGTAAAAATCCAAATAACTTCACAGATCTTCATTGTAAAGGATTTAAACACTGTTTCCCATGCTTGTTCAATGAACCATAAACAATTAATGAACATGCACCTGTGGAACGGTCGTTAAGACACTAACAGTTTACAGACGGTAGGCAATTAAGGTCACAGTTACGAAAACTTAGGACACTAAAGAGGCCTTTCTACTGACTGAAAAACACAAAGAAAGATGCCTTGCTCATCTGCAGGAATGTGCCTTAGGCATGCTTCAAAGAGGTATGAGGACTACAGATGTGTCCAGGACAATAAATTGCAATGTCCGTACTGTGAGACGCCTAACACAGCACTACAGGGGGACAGGACGGACAGCTGATCGTCCTCGCAGTGACCACGTGCAACAACACCTGCACAGGATGGGTACATCCGAACATCACACCTGCGGGACAGGTATAGGATGGCAAAACAACTGCCTGAGTTACACCAGGAATGCACAATCCCTCCATCAGTGCTCCAGACTGTCCGCAATAGACTGAGAGATGCTGGACTGAGGGCTTGTAGGACTGTTGTAAGGCAGGTCCTCACCAGACATCACCGGCAACAACGTCGCCTATGGGCACAAACCCACTATCGCTGGATCAGACAGGACTAGCAAAAAGTGCTCCTCACTGACAAGTCGCGGTTTTGACTCACCAGGGGTGATGGTCGGATTCGCGTTTATCGTCGAAGGAATGAGCGTTACACCGAGGCCTGTACTCTGGAGCGAGATCGAGGTGGAGGGTCCGTCATGGTCTGGGTCAGTGTGTCACAGAATCATCGGACTGAGCTTGTTGTCATTGCAGGCAATCTCATCACTGTGGAAGACATCCTCCTCCCTCATGTGGTAACCTTCCTGCATGACCCTCCAGCATGACAATGCCACCAGCCATGCTGCTCGTTCTGTGCATGATTTTCTGTCAGTGTTCTGCCATGGCCAGTGAAGAGCCCTGATCTCAATCCCATTGAGCATGTCTGGGACCTGTTGGATCGGTGTGTATGGGCTATGGCCATTCCCCCAGAAATGTCCGGGAACTTGCAGGTGCCTTGGTGTAAGAGTGGGGTAACATCTCACAGCAAGAACTGGCAAAGGAGATGCACTGCAGTACTTAATGCAGCTGGTGGACACACCAGATACTGACCTTTACTTTTGATTTTGCCCCCCCCCTTTGTTCAGGGACACGTTATTCCATTTCTGTTAGTCACATGTCTGTGGAACTTGTTCAGTTTGTCTCAGTTGTTGAATCTTATGGTCATACAAATATTTACACATGTTAAGTCTGCTGAAAATAAACACAGTTGACAGTGTGAGGACGTTTCATTTTTGCTGAGTTTATATGCAATTAACTTGTGGGCCTAATGTAGGCTCAGACTTGTCACTAGCTCACCAAGCACTGAGGGCAAACTCATGAGGCTCGGAGCCTGTCAAGGATTTCCTCCTCTTCTTCCGAAGAGGAGAGGCGAAACGGATCAGAGGACCAATATGCGGCGTGGTAAGTGTCCATGGTTCTTTTAATATGTAAATGTACACATGAACACTACAAAACAATAAACATGGAACGTGTGAAACCCTAAACAGTCCTATCTGGTGCAAAGACAGAGACAGGAACAAACACCCACAAACACACAGTGAAACCCAGGCTACCTAAGTATGATTCTCAATCAGAGACAACTAATGACACCTGCCTCTGATTGAGAACCATACTAGGCCGAAACATAGAAATACCCAAATTATAGAAAAACAAACAGACTGCCCACCCAACTCACCATACTAAATAAATACAAAACAAGGGAAATAAAGGTCAGAACGTGACAGAGCCAGAGTGTGCTGCTTAGACCACTGCGCTTGGCTACCTGCCTACCACTAAGAAGGCTATGAACACTGATGATACATACGTAGTCTTTTTAAATTACTCAGATTTAATGCCTAAACTATTAACCTTTGAGTTGTTTCTGTTTTAAGCCTGTAACCACGAAGAATTAAGGCGTCAAAAATGCATTCATCCATGAGTGAAAGGTCAGTGAGGCAGATTCAAACCCATGCCGACTCTGGATATGTGTGCCGGGGTAAACCGCTGCACCACACAGGCCCTGAGGTAACCAATAATGTATTCTGCCTATTGCTTGCCTTCAACATATAATAAAACAATTGATCAAACAAAACAAATTTTCCCTCACGAAAACGACATCTACCGCCGTCAAATTTGTCCATTTATTATAATCCACATAAGAATTCACACGAGACGCACTGTAGCCTGCACGTAGCCTACGTAAGGTACAATGTTGGATACGGTAATGCATTGTATACAAATACCACTTCCAATTCTAAATATTTCTTAATGTATTCAAATCCTCCTGCTGCAGGATTATTTTCCTCCTGCGACAAAAGGGTCAAATTAAGATCCGACATCTGTATTCTGTAAGAACCAATATGACTTTTGATCATCCCAGCAATCTTGAGGGAATCCTATTTGAGTTATAAAAGGATATTCATTAGACATGTAAGATATACAAAACCTTGCAGAGAGCCTATCCAACTGACAATCTCTTAGCAAAAAATGTACTATTGGAACCAAGACTGATATTGGCACAAGATATTGGCACATATTGGCACAACCTTACTTCCGGCGCCGACAGAGATGGCCGCCTCGCTTGACGTTCCTAGGAAACTATGCAGTTTTTTGTTTTTTTACGTGTTATTTCTTACACTAGTACCCCAGGTCATCTTAGGTTTCTTTACATACAGCCGAGAAGAACTACTGAATATAAGATCAGCGTCAACTCACCATCAGTACGACCAAGAACATGTTTTTCGCGATGCGGATCCTGTGTTCTGCCTTACAACCAGTGTAACCGAGTGGATCACATGCAGCGACCAAAAAAAAAAAACGACTCAGAAAAAGAGGGAAACGAAGCGGTCTTCTGGTCAGACTCCGGAGACGGGCACATCGTGCACCACTCCCTAGCATTCTTCTTGCCAATGTCCAGTCTCTTGACAACAAGGTTGATGAAATCCGAGCAAGGGTAGCATTCCAGAGGGACATCAGAGACTGTAACGTTCTCTGCTTCACGGAAACATGGCTAACTGGAGAGACGCAATCCGAGCGGTGCAGCCAGCGGGTTTCTCCACGCATCGCGCCGACAGAAACAAACATCTTTCTGGTAAGAAGACGGGCGGGGGCGTATGCCTTATGGCCAACGTGACATGGTGTGATGAAAGAAACATACAGGAACTCAAATCCTTCTGTTCACCTGATTTAGAATTCCTCACAATCAAATGTAGACCGCATTATCTACCAAGAGAATTCTCTTCGATTATAATCACAGCCGTATATATCCCCCCAAGCAGACACATTGATGGCTCTGAACGAACTTTATCTAACTCTCTGCAAACTGGAAACGATTTATCCGGAGGCTGCATTCATTGTAGCTGGGGATTTTAACAAGGCTAATCTGAAAACAAGACTCCCTAAATTTTATCAGCATATCGATTGCGCAACCAGGGGTGGAAAGACCTTGGATCATTGTTACTCTAACTTCCGCGACGCATATAAGGCCCTGCCCCGCCCCCTTTCGGAAAAGCTGACCACGACTCCATTTTGTTGATCCCTGCCTACAGACAGAAACTAAAACAAGAAGCTCCCACGCTGAGGTCTGTCCAACGCTGGTCCGACCAAGCTGACTCCACACTCCAAGACTGCTTCCATCACGTGGACTGGGAGATGTTTCGTATTGCGTCAGACAACAACATTGACGAATACGCTGATACGGTGTGCGAGTTCATTAGAACCTGCGTTGAAGATGTCGTTCCCATAGCAACGATTAAAACATTCCCTAACCAGAAACCGTGGATTGATGGCAGCATTCGTGTGAAACTGAAGGCACGAACCACTGCTTTTAATCAGGGCAAGGTGTCTGGTAACATGACTGAATACAAACAGTGCAGCTATTCCCTCCGCAAGGCTATCAAACAAGCTAAGCGCCAGTACAGAGACAAAGTAGAATCTCAATTCAACGGCTCAGACACAAGAGGTATGTGGCAGGGTCTACAGTCAATCACGGACTACAGGAAGAAACCCAGCCCAGTCACGGACCAGGATGTCTTGCTCCCAGGCAGACTAAATAACTTTTTGCCCGCTTTGAGGACAATACAGTGCCACTGACACGGCCTGCAACGGAAACATGCGGTCTCTCCTTCACTGCAGCCGAAGTGAGTAAGACATTTAAACGTGTTAACCCTCGCAAGGCTGCAGGCCCAGACGGCATCCCCAGCCGCGCCCTCAGAGCATGCGCAGACCAGCTGGCCGGTGTGTTTACGGACATATTCAATCAATCCCTATACCAGTCTGCTGTTCCCACATGCTTCAAGAGGGCCACCATTGTTCCTGTTCCCAAGAAAGCTAAGGTAACTGAGCTAAACGACTACCGCCCCGTAGCACTCACTTCCGTCATCATGAAGTGCTTTGAGAGACTAGTCAAGGACCATATCACCTCCACCCTACCTGACACCCTAGACCCACTCCAATTTGCTTACCGCCCAAATTGGTCCACAGACGATGCAATCTCAACCACACTGCACACTGCCCTAACTCATCTGGACAAG
>NC_056430.1:57670318-57674894 GCF_018296145.1 Oncorhynchus tshawytscha
TGTTCATGATCTTATTTTCATGCTCATGTTTTGAAATTATACTTACAATTAATTATACTTACAATTTTCACTATTATCAATAATCCTGAACATTAATTCAGTCACCTCTGGTTGAGAAATGTATTTTCCTATTACATTCATTGTCAAATTCATCAACCAACATGATCTAGCCACTCTGCCTTCTCACACAAGTAGCCAGCTCAACAAGCCCTGCCAAAAACTCGTACTGTCAGCAGCAGCGATCACTCTGCCTTCTCCTGCAAGCGAAGGGCATGTTGAGGTAAATGTTTAACTGCGAGGGTTGCCTGATGTAATTTGTGTTTTCTATTACTGTTATATGAGATATTAAGAATATTCCATAATGCATGTATACTAGAGTTGAGGTTAGCGCATCTGACTAGTGATTATTTGGTCGGGGTTCAATATCAAATTCCAGAAAATTATGTCATGGCTTTAGAAGATTCTGATAGGCTAATTGCCATCATTTGAGTCAATTGGAGGTATACCCGTGGATGTATTTCAAACTAAGTGCCTCTTTGCTTGACATCATGGGAAAATCAAAAGACATCAGTCAAGACCTCAGAAAAAAAATTGTAGACCTCCACAAGTCTGGTTCATCCTTGGGAGCAATTTCCAACCTCCAGAAGGTACCACGTTCATCTGTACAAACAATAGTACGCAAGTATAAACACTATGGGACCACGCAGCCGTCGTACCGCTCAGGAAGGAGACGTGTTCTGACTCTTGGAGATGAACGTACTTTGCTGCGAAAGGTGCAAATCAATCCCAGAACAACAGCAAAGGACCTTGTGAAGATACTGGAGGAAACAGGTACAAAAGTATCTATATCCACAAAAAACGAGTCCTATATCGACATAACCTGAAAGGCCGCTCAGGAAGGAGAAGTAACAAAAGCATAGATTAATTTTTCTGCATCATTTTTGGACAGAAAGTTTCTGATTTTTGCAATGTTACGTAGATGGAAAAAAGCTGTCCTGGAAACAGTCTTGATATGTTTGTCAAAAGAGAGATCAGGGTCCAGAGTAACGCCGAGGTCCTTCACAGTTTTGTTTGAGACGACTGTACAACCATTAAGATTAATTGTCAGATTCAACAATAAGATCTCTTTGTTTCTTGGGACCTAGAACAAGCATCTCTGTTTTGTCTGAGTTAAAAGTAGAACGTTTGCAGCCATCCACTTCCTTATGTCTGAAACACAGGCTTCTAGCGAGGGCAATTTTGGGGCTTCACCATATTTCATTGAAATGTACAGCTGTGTGTCATCCGCATAGCAGTGAAAGTTAACATTATGTTTTCGAATGACAACCCCAAGAGGTAAAATATATAGCGAAGAAAATAGTGGTCCTAAAACGGAACCTTGAGGAACACTGAAATTTACAGTTGATTTGAGGACAAACCATTCACAGAGACAAACTTATGTCTTTCCGACAGGAAACCAGGCCAGAACTTGTCCGTGTAGACCAATTTGGGTTTCCAATCTCTCCAAAAGAATGTGGTGATCAATGGTATCAAAAGCAGCACTAAGGTCTAGGAGCACGAGGATAGATGCAGAGCCTCGGTCTGATGCCATTAAAAGGTCATTTACCACCTTCACAAGTGCAGTCTCAGTGCTATGATGGGGTCTAAAACCAGACTGAAGCATTTCGTATAGATTGTTTGTCTTCAGGAAGGCAGTGAGTTGCTGCGAAACAGCCTTTTAAAAAAAAATTGAGAGGAATGGAAGATTTGATATAGGCCGATTTTTATATTTTCTGGGTCAAGGTTTTGCTTTTTCAAGAGAGGCTTTATTACTGCCACTTTTACTGAGTTTGGTATACATCCGGTGGATAGAGAACCGTTTATTATGTTCAACATAGGAGGGCCAGGCACAGGAAGCAGCTCTTTCAGTAGTTTAGTTGGAATAGGGTCCAGTATGCAGCTTGAAGGTTTGGAGGCCATGATTATTGTGAGAGATATAGTACTAAAACACTTGAGTGTCTCTCTTGATCCTATGTCCTGGCAGAGTTGTGCAGACTCAGGACAACTGAGCTTTGAAGGAATACGCAGATTTAAAGAGTAGTCCGTAATTAGCTTTCTAATAATCATGATCTTTTCCTCAAAGAAGTTCATGAATTTATTACTGCTGAAGTGAAAGCCATCCTCACTTGGGGAATGCTGCTTTTTAGTTAGCTTTGCGACAGTATCAAAAATAAATTTTGGATTGTTCTTATTTTCCTCAATTAAGTTGGAAAAGTAGGATGATCGAGCAGCAGTAAGGGCTCTTCGATACTGCACGGTACTGTCTTTCCAAGCAAGTCGGAAGACTTCCAGTTTGGTGTGGCTCCATTTCCGTTCCAATTTTCTGGAAGCTTGCTTCAGAGCTCGGGTATTTTCTGTATACCAGGGAGCTAGTTTCTTATGAGAAATGTTTTTAGTTTTTAGGGGTGCAACTGCATCTAAAGTATTGCGTAAGGTTAAATTGAGTTCCTCAGTTAGGTGGTTAACTGATTTTTGTCATCTGACGTCCTTGGCTAGGCAGAGGGAGTCTGGAAGGGCAGTGTCACACCCTGACCATAGTTTACTTTGTATATTTCTATGTTTTGGTTGGTCAGGGTGTGAGCTGAGTGGGCATTCTATGTTTCATGTCTAGTTTGTCTATTTCTATGTCTGGCCTGATATGGTTCTCAATCAGAGGCAGGTGTTAGTCATTGTCTCTGATTGGGAACCATATTTAGGTAGCCTGGGTTTCACTGTGTGTTTGTGGGTGATTGTTCCTGTCTCTGTGTTTTCACCAGATAGGGCTGTTTCGGTTTTCGTTACGTTTCCACGTTTGTTGTTTTTGTATTGATTCGTGTTTTACGTTTGTTGATTAAACATGGATCGCAATCTACACGCCGCATTTTGGTCCGACTCTCCTTCACCAAAAGAGAACCGTTACAGAATCACCCACCACAACAGGACCAAGTGGCGTGGCAACAGCAGCAGCAGGAGCAGCGCGACAAGAATTTCTGGACTTGGGAGGAAATCCTCGACGGGAGAGGACCCTGGGCTAAACCAGGGGAGTGTAGCCGCCCCAAGGTGCAGCGAGAGAAGGACTGGACATGGGAGGACGAACTGGACGGTGAAGGACACTGGGCTCAGCCTGGAGAATATCGCCGCCCCAAGGAAGAACTGGAGGCGGCGAAAGCGGAGAGGCATTGGTATGAGGAGGCAGCACGGCGACGCGGATGGAAGCCTGAGAGTCAGCCCCAAAAATGTATTGGGGTGGGGGCTCATAGGGAGTATGGCTATGCCAGGTAGGAGACCTGCGCAAACTCCCTGTGCATACCGGGGGGCTAGAGAGACCGGGCAGGCACCGTGTTATGCTGTGGTGCGCACGGTGTCGCCAGTGCGGGTGCATAGCCCGGTGCGGTATATTCCAGCTCCGCGTATCGGCCGGGCTAGATTGAGGGTCGAGCCAAATGCCATGAAGCCGGCTCTATGCATCTGGTCCCCAGTGCGTCTCCTTGGGCCGGCTTACATGGCACCAGCCTTGCGCTCGGTGTCTCCGGTTCGCCTGCATAGCCCAGTGCGGGCTATTCCACCTCGCCGCACTGGCAGGGCGACCGAGAGCATTCAACCGGGTAAGGTTGGGCAGGCTCGGTGCTCAAGAGCTCCAGTGCGCCTGCATGGTCCGGTCTATCCAGTACCACCTCCACACCCCAGCCCTCCGGTAGCAGCTCCCCGCACCAGGCTTCCTGTGCGTGTTCTCGGTCCAGTACCACCAGTGCCAGCACCACGCATCAGGCCTACAGTGCGCCTCGCCTCTCCAGCGCTGCCAGAGCCTTCCTCCTCTCCTGCGCTGTCGGAGTCTCCCGCCTGTTCAGCGCTACCAGAGCCTTCCGCCTGTTTAGCGCTGCCGGAGTCTCCCGCCTGTTTAGCGCTGCCAGAGCCTTCCGCCTCTACAGTGTTGCCGGAGTCTCCTGCCTGTTTAGCGCAGCCAGAGCTGCCAGCCTGCATGGAGCAGCCAGAGCTGTCAGTCTGCATGGAGCAGCCAGAGCTGTCAGTCTGCATGGAGCAGCCAGAGCTGTCAGTCTGCATGGAGCAGCCAGAGCTGTCAGTCTGCATGGAGCAGCCAGAGCTGTCAGTCTGCATGGAGCAGCCGGAGATGTCAGTCTGCAAGGAGCTGCCAGAGCTGTCAGTCTGCATGGAGCTGCCAGAGCTGTCAGTCTTCATGGAACAGCCAGAGCTGTCAGTCTGCATGGAGCAGCCGGAGCTGCCAGTCTGCAAGGAGCTGCCAGTCTGCAAGGAGCTGCCAGAGCTGCCAGTCTGCATGGAGCAGCCAGAGCTGCCAGTCTGCAAGAAGCCGCCAGAGCTGTCAGTCTGCATGGAGCAGCCAGAGCCGCCAGTCAGCATGGAGCAGCCAGAGCCGCCAGTCAGCATGGAGCAGCCAGAGACGCCAGTCAGCAAGGATCCGCCAGTCAGCCAGACTCTTCCAGATCCGCCAGTCAGCCAGACTCTTCCAGATCCGCCAGTCAGCCAGACTCTTCCAGATCCGCCAGTCCAGACTCTTCCAGATCTGCCAGTCTGCCAGACT
>NC_056430.1:58574994-58833380 GCF_018296145.1 Oncorhynchus tshawytscha
CCTAGACACACGTTGGTCAAAACTTGCTTCAAATTATAAACACATCATAGCCTAATCATTAGCGCCATGTGTGCTTGATAAAGTCAAAATCAGCAAGAAATAATGGCAAAATAATGTATAATGTTTTTTGCTTGCGATGTAAGGGATATGCCCTCAGTGTTTACATTTTTGCTGATAATCGGCCAGTAGCACTGTCGCTGGCTTGTTCTATCCAACTGGGTGTGGTCCCTTAACCTCTCCTGTCTCACCGCTTGATTTGGTGGTGGCGCGGACACCTGCTCAGCGCGCACCATTCTGGATTTTTTTACGCTTAGGCGTCTGAGGTGTAGGTTCAGGCTGAACCTCAGAATCAGAAGAATAATCAGACATGTCATGATTCATTTCTTCCACACCATTAATATTTTCAGATTTTGTAGCACTGCTAACGCAGCATGTGCAGCCATTCTTGGTCTTCTTGCCATTGTAAATTACGAACGCACTTACTGTGTACTCCAAGAAGACCAGAGGAGACCGATAAAGGCTGCTTGGATTCGGTGGACTGATATTGGATACATAGCATTTTGAGATTATAATTAGAATAGATCAATGCAATAGAATGGCCCGTCCTGTTCTTCATTCACAATTGGTGCATTGTTCACTTCCCCTCGCTCATCAACTCAATCATTCTCGCACATCATACTTTACTTCATTTATATCATCTATTATATGTTCGAAGTTAGCGTTGGTATAGTTTAGGCAGTGGAGGCTGCTGAGGGGAGGACGGCTCATAATAATGGATGGAATGGAGTCAATGGCATGGTATCAAACACAAAAATGACGTGGTTTCCATGTGGTTGATACCACTCCCTTGCAGCCATAATTATGAGCTGTCCTCCCCTCTGCAGCCTCCATTGAGTTTAGGTTCAGAAGAGGCGATTATCAACTGGGCACGGCACCTCCAACTGTCGGGGGGAAGGGAGCAGCCCTACTGCCAGGGGGGAGCAGCCCTACTGCGGGGGGTGGGGGAAGGGAGCAGCCCTACTGCCGGGGGAGCAGCCCTACTGCGGGGGGGGAGCAGCCCTACTGTCGGGGGAGGGGCAATGGGAGAAAAACAAAATGGCATGCCCTCCTAAAACTGGTTATAACTCAATTTGTTTGTGATATTAAGATTATAGCAACGACAGTGTGTTATATATACTTATTTAGGACTATCGATGACTTTACAAAATGGCAGAGTAATAAAAAGTGTTAAACAATGTAGACTGATAGGTGGTCTACAGCTTTTAGTATAAGAGTTTAGGGTCCAAGCTGCCTCATTTATGAACCGTGAGTAAATGTCTTACTAAATTCTGGCATACGTTCTAGGATTTGCGTGCGCCAAAAATGATTGGGATTTATCAAACTGTCACACGCATGTTTTCATTGATAAAAATCAGAGCAACAACACCATCAAGAAAACATTAACCTTTTAGGGTAACAAAAACACCCTCATTTGCTCTTTGATTTGGAAATGTTGGCGCTGAGCGGAATAGCAAATATGATACAATTTCTGTTGAGGTGTGGGCAGAATCTTTTAATCTTTAGCAGTGAATTTTTCAAAGAAAAAAATGCTGCGAGTTCCAAACACTGGCGGCACATTCTGCAAATTTGGTTGTCTATTGAAGAATTTTAAATGTAAATTCTGCCTACAGCTCACACTTCTATGCAAAGGACTAATTGTTTCATATTTTGTTTATCAATACATGGTGTTTCCATCTCCTGTCTTGGTATAGGCTCTTAGAATAAATATGCTATTTATATGCAGAGTCTTTTTTGTGTGCATGCACCTTTGATAAATGAGGCCCCTGAGCTTTGACAAAACATGTTGATCTGAAAGTATTGGAATTGTAAGCAATATGGGCTCAGCTCCACCTGTACTCTGACAGGTAGAATGTCTGCCATCTTGCTTGCACCAATCAAAATCATTTCCGATCTACAAGACTGCTTAGGGGTTGATTTGGAATTTGGTCTACTGCCTAAACTATTTGCAGCTGAGAGAAAGAAAAAAAAAATAGGCCCTTGGAGATTACATTGGTGGCAGTGGGGGTCTCGGTAACACCTTCCGTCACAGTCTTCTGCTCCTCGGGGGGAGGTTCTATGGGAGACTCCAGTGGGGCAACCTGCTCCTTGGCGGCCTCCTCCACAGCTGACACTACTGGCTGTTGGGCCTTCAGGTCCTTCAGCTCAGCCTCCGTGATGGCCATGCGCTCCTGGAGCTCTGTGGTGATCAAAGTTTAATTCAATTCAAAGCCAGAGCCTAGTCAGACACATTTTTATAAATCCACACAAAGGACAAAAAAATAAGAAATTTGCCAACGAGTAGAGAGTATGAATCTAAAAGCAAATCTAAATAAGGTTATCGTGAACATAGCTGTGTGGAAGGGACATCTCTCCCATTTAGTGCAAGGGTTTTCCTGTGATGGTTAGGGTTAAAATAGAGGTTAGAGTGACTGGATTAGCGAGACTAGCACGTTATCATGTGGTCAAGGTATGTAACCAGTGAGAGGTGGGGTCCACTGACCGGCGAAGGCTTTGGCCTCCTGTTGAGCCTGGTCTAGTTGGGCCTGCATGGTGTTGCTGGTGTCCTGGGACTTCTGGAGCTTCTGGCTCACCACCTCCAGCCTCTGCTGCCAGGCCTGCTCGCTCTCCGCCTGGCACGCCTGTGGATGAGCACGGCAACAGCTTATTATCATGTGCAATGCATCTATTATGCATGCATATTCCTTATCTTAGATATGGGGCTGTTCCAGAAAGCTGTATCAATGAGTTAGCCATAAACGCCTTGAAATACCTTAATCATTGAGCAATATAGTCTTAAAATACTTGACAGCAACAACCAATATACATATTTAGTTTTCTTAATCAACCAGGAATTCAAAAGTTATTTGTGGTTGCTTAGCAAAGTTAGCTGGCTAATATACCTGCTTTCTGGAATAACCTACTGTTTGACCTGGGCCCGGTTTCCCAAAAGCATCTTAAGGCTAAGTTAATCGTAACTATTCAGGGAGTGACGTGGCCGTGGCTTGCTATATAGAGCAGGCAGACATCGAGGCATTCAGTTACGATTCGATTGAATGTTAGACTGGGCAAAACGAGGGACCTAATCGACTTTGAGCGTGGTATGATCTTCGGTGCCAGGCACGCCGGATCCAGGATCCCAGAAACGTCCGTCCTCCTGGGCTTTTCACACACACAACAGTGTCTAGGGTTTCCCGAGAATGGTAAGACAAACAAAAAACGTCCTGTGGGCGAAAATAGCTCTAGTTGATGAGAGGTCAAATTGAAATAATCTTGCAAACTAACAGGCGGGTCATAAACAGACAAATAACGGTGCAGTACAACAGTGGCGCCAACCTGCCTGGTGTCAACGGTACAGACTGGTGGTGGTGTACCGCCGTCCAAACTGCAGCAACTACACGATGCCATCGCGTCAGCATGGACCAACATCCCTGTGGAACATTTCCGAATGTAGAATCCATGCCCCAAAGAACTCGGGTCTTTCTGGAGGTCAAATGTGGGTCCGACTCTGTACTAGATGGGTGTATCTAAAACTGTTCAATCATATTGACATCAATTTCATGTTCATTCAAAATCGCCTTCTATTTTGCAAATTGTAGGCTACCGTCTTTCTGCCACAACATATTTCATGGTGTAACGTGTGCAATGAGCTGTGTATTATTATAGGGTAAGCATTAGAATAAGCCACCTCAATATTTGCAGACATAGGTGGTAATACATCTATAGGAGCTAATCCATCGTCAGCATTGTGGAATCATTTGTAATGTTAAGGTAAGATGTCAAACAGAGAAAGCGGAGCCTTTCCATCCTATCATGCGCCAACGACGCACCTAGTGAAAGTTCTAGCCTAAAAGAAATGAGAGAATGTTTAGATGCTTTTTTATAGTGGAGATCAAGTTTATAAATAGCCTGGGTAGGGTGATGAGAAATTGGATTGTGCAGTCAGATGGAACAGAGCAAATATGCATTTAAACATCAGATTTAACCCGTAACAACTTGTGGAATAGACACCGGCTGAAATGCGGTTTTAACCAATCAGCATTAGACACACCCGTTGTATAATATGTCATAACAGCTGACATAACGTGCCATACTGTAATATGCTCATAACACATAGCCCTGATGTGACATACAGTACATTGCGTTATTTTATGGCTGGTTATGACACCTACATAAGAGTGTCACAACCCACAAAACCTACCGCACAAGGCAAAACATTCCATTACACCATAAGTGTGAACAGTACGTTTGTTATATATACAAATTTTAAATGTACCATACTAAATTAACATTGTAACGGCGCACATATTGATGTAGGACAAGACACCCTCTTTTTGACATAAGGGCATGTAATGTAATAGGCCTATCTGGCTTATATGATTCTGACGGTCATAATGCTTCGTCAGTGTATTTTCTTCATCCAAGTAAAGTGACAGGACGGTCATAATATTTCATGACAGTGTCATACTTTATTTTTTTAAACAAGTTGTTTAAAGTAAGAAAAAAAGTGTGACTAAAGAATTCATTACAACAACAAAAAGATTTAACAAACTTTCAAATGAAATGAAACTTCTTGGCAGAAACGTTGACACTTTATTAGGTGTCATAACCAGCCCTAAAAATAACACAATATATGCCTCAACAGGTGTAAAAATATGGGTAATGATAGTGTTATGACCGTATTTTGACAAGTTATGCCAGCTGTTAGGGCATATTATGACAAGTGTTAATGCGGAAATTGACTCTAGGGGGTTAAGTAGTTTGTAATAGTTGTAGATTAGTTGGTAGCCTGGATGTCAGTCTGTGCATGCTCAGTCAACTCAGCTGTTTGACATTACATCGACAGGAGTTGACAAAAGCACAAACAGACTAGAATCAAAGCTATACATTTTGCAACGGAGTATAGAAACACGATAAGTGAAAAATATTTTGTCTCCATTCTAAAAGACGTATGAATAAAGTTGGTAAGGCAACACTGTAGCAAAACAGAATAAAAACAAACCTATCTGTAATTATGCAACACATTTTAGGTATTACCTCCATATTTCATTCAAATTTTCTCCCTACTTGAACACGCCTCAGTTGTCCACATCTGTTCTAGATTTGAAAAACTGACTGACCTTAGTCCCAAATTAATTGCCACCCATGTAGTCCACTACTGGACAAGCAGTGCACAGATGCAGGTGAACTGAATTGACTAAAGCCAAGGTTTTCATTTTGGGCCCAAATCATGATACTGAGTTGATACATTGTCAACTTGTTTTGCACTCCGACTTTTAAATCGTACAATGCATACTTTTTCCCAACTAAACAAGATAAAACAGGAGGAATGCAAGGCCACACCTCTTGCTCAACTGTGGTCCTCCATTGTGGTTGGATCAAATCAAAGGTTGTAAGTCACTTAGGTGCAGTGGAGATTTTTTTTGGGGGGGGGCAACTTCACCCTACTCCACTCACCTTGAACTGGGCAAGTTTCTCCGCAGAAGCTGACACTTTAGCCTCCAGAGCCTTCCTGTGCTCATCGTCAGCCTGCAGGGCTTCTGTCCTCTCGCCCAGGTCCCGGTTCAGACGAACACAGTCCTGCCTCAGCTTGGCCAGCTCTGCGTTCTGCCTGGAGGGGGAAAGAGAACAGAGAGGGACTTGTCAGACTTGATAAATTTGAGTGTGGCTAGGACAGTTTTGCATATGCAGTAACTGTATGTCTCAGTTGCTGGTGTCCAAGAATGGACATAATTTAGGCTCTTTAGGCGTGTTTCATTTCTGCATTATGTTAATACTTCAAATGAAATGGCATGCTAAGCAAATTGTGATCCATATTGAAAATGCTAGATAAATCATGCTCATTTGTGGAGTCGCGTTACCATGTCTGTACAAGCAAGAATGAATTATTTATCCATCCAGCCAGCCAATACACCCACTTATACCTCATTATATTGTGTAACTACAAAGAAAATGTAATTTCTTATTGGGAAAAGTCCAGGTAGTTCCACCCCATTTTACTCAATTTGTTTACAGTGGGTGCCCACTGAACAAGACTCAGATTTTACCATAGAATAGAGAATAGGAGTTGTATTGTTAATTTCCCCATCTACCTGCTCTCGGCCTGGCTGGTGGCCTGATTGAGGGCGTCTCTCAGGATAGAGTTCTCCTGCTGCAAGCGGGCCAGCTGAGCGACAGGGCCATTGTCCAGCTGCTCCTGCAGGCTCACTATCTGTATGGAGGTGTTGGCAAAAATCATTTACATACATTTTTTTACAGACAGTTCATAGTTTCTCATCTTGTCTGCCTTGTACTGCCTTGTACTTTTATAAAAAAGTCCAACAAATCTTTATCTAAGGGTACCAATATGTTATTACTGTCAAATTCAGAGGCTGCTGTCAATATCACACAAAAAGGAAATGGTGGTAGCAGCAGCTCCATATTCAGTCAAGCACAGGAACATTGTGGAACGTTCAGATGGAAACACTGTGTAGAACAGACATGCCTCTGATGTGGAGTCAGGACTCAAGTCAGCTCTATTCATTGCATTTCTGTCAGGACTGCTCAGTACGTTTTATCACTCCACCTGAACGCGACCCTGACGTTTATGGGGTCGTGAACTGACCTTGAGGTTGAGCTGCTGGGTCTCAGCCACATGGTCCTGGTAGGAGGCCTGCATGCGAGCCTGGAGGGCAGTTATCTCCTGAGTGTGAGCACTCAGCTCTGAGCTCAGACGGGTCTCGATCTTCGCCATCTTCGATTTCTCTGCGCTCAGCTCCTGTGTGGGCATTGGGGATCGTTAGTGACATCAGCGAAAAACACTTGGTTAAAGTCGGTGTCCTGGTGTGCACATTTTTGTTCTGCCCCTTTTTTGGAGTTTGTTCATCTGTTTCTCTTCCTGAGTGTTCCAACAGGCACATTGTGAGCCAGTGGCATAAATACTCCAGAGAGATAGTTACTGTAAGCACCAGCTACCAAATCCTGGCCTACTGCACTGAGGCCAAGACCTGTTTAAGATGCTACCTAGCCCAGCACTAACACAGTTAATTAAATTCATCAACGTATCATCATGCGGTTTCATTAGTCGAATAAGGTGTATATTGTACCCTGTGCCTGGAAGTCAGTAGGATGTTTAACCAATTATCTCTCCTTCCTCCCAAACTGTGCCCTTCACTGATTTGAAATGGCATTACTGGTATAAGAAAAAAAGGTGGAAAGTACCCAGTAGCCCATCCCTCCACCAATCCAATGCTTTTAGACTTGTGTACACTTCAGGAAAAATAAGATATTATTGAACCCGTGGTCTTGTACCTTGGTGAGCTCCCTCAGTCGAGTCTTGGCGGCGGAGACGCCCTCCTGCTCGGTAGACAACTGCTTCTCCTTCTCCTCTAGCTGTTTCTTCAGGGCAGCCGTGGGATCCCCCTTCTGAGAGGCCTAACCAACAGATGCAACAAGTTGACCACCATTGATCGGCTACAGTTGATGTTAAGACAAGCCAGAGAATGACAACACCCCAAATAGCAACCTATTTGCTATATAGTGCATTACTTTTGACCAGGGGCCATAGGGCTCTGGTCAAAAGTAGTGCACTATATAGGGAATAGGGTGCCATTTGGGATACAACCCAATATCATCTCTCAGTTGGGAAATATCGGAAAAAGGTGCTTCCAAAACTACTAGGAAAATTCTACTTTAGAAGGGGGGGGCTACAGTGTTTTTACTTGAAATGTTGCTAAGCTTAATTAATTCAGGCTTCTGCAGTTTAGAAGTGTGTGTCATGACAGTTTGACAGACAAAAGATATTCCATGTACAATCATGTCTGAGTCATTTTAACCGTAGCCAAGGTCTTAAGAGTCCTTTAGGTGCCTTTTGGCAAACTCCAAGCGGATGGTCATGTGCCTTTTACTGGGGAGTGGCTTCCGTCTGGCCACTTCACCAGAAAGGCCTGGTTGGTGGAGTGCTGCAGAGATGGTTGTCCTTCTGGAAGGTCCTCCCATCTCCTCAGAGGAACTATAGAGCTCTGTCAGAGTGATCGGGTTTTTGGTCACCTACTTGCCCAAGGCCCTTCTCCCGCAATTGCTCAGTTTGGCCGGACGGCCAACTCTAGGAAGAGTCTTGGTGGTTCCAAACTTCTTCCATTTCAGAATGGAGGCCACTGTGTTCTTTGGGACCTTCAATGCTGCAGAAATGTGTTTGGTACCCTTCCTCAGATCTCAGCCTCAACACAATCCAGCAGACATTTTTTGGCTTAATTTTTGCTCCGACATGTACGGTCAACTGTGCGGCCTTAAAGGGTGGGGTGCAAAATGATTTGCTATGTGAATTTATCGAAGGAGATCAAATTCAGATGTAAAATAAGGTTAATAACACATGTGTGTGCCTTTCCAAATCATGTCCAATCAATTGAAATTACCACAGTTGGATTCCAAGTTGTAGAAACATCTCAAGGATGATCAATGGAAACCAGGTGCACCCGAGCTCAATTTCGAGTCTGTCTGAATACTTATGTACAGCTATGTTTTGGGGTTTTTTTTGCAAACATTTCTAAAAAGCTATTTTCACTTTGTCATTATGGGGTATTGTGTGTAGATTGATGAGGGAAAAAAATGTATTTAATACATTTTAGAATAAGTCTGTAAAATAACATTTGAAAAAGTCAATGGGTCTGAATACTTTCCAAATGCACTGTATGCCTGCATTTCTACTAAAGGGAATGACTTGGCCACGGGCCACTGTTTAATGCTTGCGTGTGTCAGTCAGTGTCATTCTGGAAGGGAATACTGTACCAGTTGCCAGGAGTCGAGGCCAGCCTTGTCACTGAGCACTTTGATGAGCCTTTGGGCCTCTCCCTCGCTGAATGTCATGCTGCTCACAGTAGACAGTAGAGTCTTGTATGGCAGGAGGAGGGGAGCATCAGCAGAGTCGACGGCAGCAACCACTACAAGGAGAGAGAGTGAGTTGGGTGATACGTGTGCCAGGGAGTTCCCTATGTCAGGGGTTACAGGATGTACTACTTGCCTATCATTTGGATGACTTACTAGTTCATAAATTGAATAAACACACTTTTCCATAAGGATGGTTTACTTTATTACTTGTATGAATGACCTGTTTGTAACTTTGATTAATTACTTGATTGTTTACTTGTATGAGTTACTGTAGACTAGTAGTAAACAAAATATAAGTTGGGGATGGTTAGAGGGGGAGGTCTTGGGAGAATGAAGGGCCATGTGATCTTCAATTCTATACTGAACAAAATTATTAGAACGCAACATGCAACAATTTCAAAGATTTTGCAGAGTTACAGTTCATAAGGAAATCAGTCCATTTAAGTAAATGCATTAGGCCCTAATCTATGCATTTCACATGACTGGGCAAGCTACCCCATGGGTGCCCCCCCTCTGAAGATTCCGCAGGTGAAGCCGCCAGATGCGAGTGTCCTAGGTTGGCGTAGTTACAGGTGGTCTGCGGATGTACGTACTGCCAAATTCTCTAAAACGGAGTTGGAGGCAGCTTATGGTAGATAAATGAACATTCAATTCTCTGGCAACAGATCGTGGACATTCCTGCAGTCAGCATGCCAATTGCATGCTCCCTCAACTTGAGACATCTGTGGCATTGTGTCGTGTGACAAAACTGCATATTTTAGAGTGGCCTTTTATTGTCCACAGCACAAGGTGCACCTGTGTAACAATAAGGATACAATCTTCACTGTCAGTGATGTAAACAAATTTGTGCACAAAATTTGAGAAATAAGCTTTGTGCTCATGGAACATTTCTGAGATATTTTATTTCTCCTCATGAAACATGGGACCAACACTTTACATGCTGCGTTTATATTTTTTGTTCAGCATAGATGACATAGGGTCTAATCAACAACCAGAACCCATTGCTTTCAATTGGCCTTTCATCATAATACCAATGCTTCACTAGAGACACTGAGCTAACAACTTCCTCTAGGAATGCAGAGGTTGTTAGCAGGGCTGGGGTAAATTTCTAATAAAAATAACTGAATTTCTAATTCAATAATTGAAAAAAAGTGCATTTACTTTCAATGACTTCTTGATTAACATAAAAAGGGGAATCTATTCATGTTAAGTTATTTAATTCCTAAATGTTATATTAAATTAACTTCCTGAATTGACATAATTGAATTTGGCAAGTATCCTAGTGGTAAAGAGTGTTGGGCCAGTAACCGAAAGGTTGCTGATTCAAATCCGAGCCAACTAGGTGAAAAATCTGTCGACATGCCCTGAAGGCACTTAACCCTAATTGATCTTGTAAGTTTCTTTGGTTAAGAGCATTTGCTAAATGACTAAAACAAAAAAAATGTCATTCGAATTGACCCCAAACCTCATTTATAGAGTACATGAATTGCAATAGTTTTATATTAAGAGTTACCATATAAACAAAAGTAAATATGTGATCAAAGCAAATTATTTACTACCAACCTGGCTCAGCCTTTGCTTTGGATTTTTTCTTCTTAGCAGGTGCCTCAGCCTTGAGCTCCTCTGCCTTGGCAACGGGTGCAGAAGGAGTGTCACTGGACACCGGAGTAGGTGCGACAGTCACCGGGGCAACCTCAATCGCCACAGGTGGCACGACCATGACGGGCACTTCCTTGGCGATGGTCTCCGGGACGATGGTAGGCTTGGCAGGGGCCGGAGCCACCTTAGCCACCTTCTTCTTCTTTTTCGGGGAAGGAGCGGCAGCCTCCACGGCCACTGGGGCAGCAAAAGCGACCACGACAGGATCCGGTGTAGCAATGGGCTCTGGTTCAGGCTCAAGCTCGGGGGCAGCGAGGGGCTCAGGTTCGGGTTCGGGCTCGCTAGCGGACTCTGCGACCGGTTCTGGGAGATCCCCGTTGGGCCGCTCTTCCTTCTTCTTGGCTTTGCTTTTGTTCTCCAACGCCTTCTTCTTCTTATTCTTCATAGAGAGCTGGGTCTGGGCAGACTTGCCCAGCTCATGGCGGTGCTTGGCCAGGGCTTCCTCGTACGATGTCTCCTTCATGGAGAGCGTGGAGACCAGAGCAATGCCGATGGCGGAGACTACCATGAATCCACCAAAGACCATGAAGCCGAGGGTTTGGGGGTCGTAAACGTCCATGTCTTTAAAAAAAAATCTTGTCCCTCCGCAAAGCCTAGCACAAAAGAAAGTAGAGTTCGCGATTAGCTAGGTGTCAAAGGATGCGAGCCATAATCATCAAAAGTCACAACATAATGTTTAGTAAATTGGTTCAATGACGGCCAGTTCACAATTTAGATTTCCCCCCCAATCAATATATTTATCAACCACCAGGGTGACACTTCACAGAAGGATCAATGAGTTAGCCAGTTAACTTCGGTAACCGCAAAAATATAACTCCTATTTTTCTGGTTTTCCAAGAACGCTGATCTATGGCGATATAAATTAAGAAAACATTTGTGGTTTCAGAATATTTACAAGATTTACACAAGCAAAATTAAGTTGATGCTGGTAGCAAAACTTCCAAAAATGTGCTCGCTCATGTGTAGTATTGTTTAAAAGCCTTAATTTATTTAGAAAAATGTGTTGGCTGGCTCACTGATCTAATATATTACAATGATCAGTCAAATATGAAAATCACAAGCAGGAGTAGATGGCACACATGAGTGTCTCGCAGAAGTTGAGAAGTTCATACCAGAGGCTATTCGTCCCCTGCGGTGCAGGAGATGACTGACACACGAAAGGCACTAATCACAATAAATATACATTTTACTGAATCTGTAATCCTTTGCATACTTTTCAAAATTAAGTAATTGATTATCAACCTAATCTAACAGTCACCTACCTATTCATGGATGAATTTATTGGGATTTTATAACAGTAACCAGATTCTTATAGTTTAGAGTTAGGCTTTCTTGTTTTAGTGGCTTTTTAGCTTCTTGTTTTCAGTTTTGGTAGGAATCTTCGATGAAAGGTTAACATCGAGGGAATAATGTTGAGGATGGGCAAAAATAGGGACAGGGTCTGTGTCTCACACATTCCGGTCACTACATTGGTAAAGGTGGACCAAATTTTGCTGACTAAAAACAACAATCTTTCCATAGCTATACGACCAGCTCCTGAACATCTAATAGGGTTAAAGAAAAACAGATATCCCCCCTTTTCCCCATCTACATTCATGTAAAAAAAAATGTACTTCGTCTCCAGTTTGCAGAGGATACACCTGTACGCAGTTGCACTGCACAAATTCCCTATGAGTTACTTGACCAGGAACCATTCCGAAGAAGGACTCCTTCAAGAGTGGGCTTTCAGCTACTCATAGGCATGAGAGGCAATGCTGACTCTATACAGTAGATAATGTATGTGTACCAAATGGTACCCTATTCCTTATGTAGTGCTCTATTGTTGACCAGGGCCCTCTGTTCAACAGCAGTGCACTACAAAGGGAATAGTGTGTCATTTCAGACATAAACAAGGCCTCAGGTGAAGAAAAAAAAATGCTGACTAATCGAGTGAAGACTTCCATGCTTTCTCTCTTCAATAGTCAAATACTCAATCAATTGGAAAGCAATAGTAGCAATCTTATGGAATACAAGCATTTGGGTATCCATTCTGAAACTGATACTTTGGGATAAAATGCTTTAGTGTTGAATTTAAAATGACTTGATAAGGTGATTCAGAGATATTTGATCAAACTGAAATAAACTCCTAAAGGAGCAAACTGTTGATTTACATCAACATTAGCCTATAAATAAATAGTCACTGATCAATCTATTGGTTTTGCAATAGGCAACAACTAGTCATTCTAATAATGCTATAAAACAAAACGTTGGTGTGCACTGTTCAGTGTCTAGCTACAGGTTGTTACAACAGATAATGTGATTTAAAGAAATATTTTTGGTATCCATTATTGGGAGTTGCACGGAGAATTTGACCATCCTTAACTTTGCAATACTATTTTCGTTCTCGATTCGGCTAAACGTGTATCTTCTAAAATGTCCGTGTCCAGTTGCAGATGGTGGGTTTGAATTTAGAAAACGCTCTGTTATTAAAACAAAAATGTTGCTCCATGAAGTAATCCAACAATATGTGCGCGCCATCTTGTCCATTTCAAATCTTCTCTTAGATCAAGACAGGTAAGTCTCATCATGACACTTTGGGGTGGACCCACCGGTCTCAATCAATGGTAGAAAATTATCTGTACTACACCAAACAGTACCTAACCTGTAACTCCCAGTAATGGATACCAAAAATCATTGGATAAATCACATTATCTGGTGTAACAATCTGAAGCTAATCATTCTAATGTAAAAATGCCCAATGTATCAAAACACACTACAGACATTTACCCTAACTGAAGATAATGCGGAATTCTCGAGAGTGTAGAAGGGGCTACGTGTCTCTACAAACAATTAACCCCTTGTGATGTACCCCTCTTGTTATGTAACGAGAAGAGTACAGTTGCCTTAACGTTTCTACCTATATAGTCTACTTGACCACTTGCCAGTTTCACAAAGTTTATTGGCATCATACAACTTACAGTACCTCAAATATGCTACCCATTAGTTAAACAATTAATCATTTAAAAGCGTTGTAGAGAATCTTATTGAGAACAGGTTTATGCAGTGTTAAAATGTTTCACCACAGGCCGGGCTACAATAGCCCACGTTATATACTGGTCCTTATTCTCGTTATGTAGTGTTTTACATTTTAAAACATCTAGCATCCGCTCCACACAAAATAAATGTAACTGAACAATTTGTTTTCGTCGTCTCTAGCTAAGAAAACTTAACTCGTGTCCAGTGTCCATAGCTACGTGTCCTCCAGAGACGGCCTACAACCATCATTAGAGCCCGTTGATTGATCACTCATTGACCGCAGCATCTCAATGTGTTTGATGTTGAGCCCTTTAACTCAAGAATATGAGCCAGGAGATAAGGCTATCCCGATAACATCAATACAGCCATTAAAATGAATCTCAATGCCAAACTTATGATATTTGAGACGTCACTTGGTTAGACTATGTAATATTAAAAAAATATTAGTCTGGGTCTACAGATGCAGTTAATTAAGAATAGGGCACCAAAAATGAGTAAAAAGTAGACTTAGGCTTCCACAAACATTAATCAATACTGTCTATTCTTTCAAACCGAAAAGATCAAGCAACATTGTATCATGAAAAGTAACGATAGTTCCGAAGTCAAAGTTTCGAGAACATTTTTTTTTTCTCTCAATGTGAAAAATTATCAATTCATTTTCCGACATGCATATGTCTATTCGTACGAGGCTGGGTTACAACTCTTCCTTACACTACACTCAGTTAAGACCATTTCCTATTCTTTTTAAATGATTCATACTTTTTATATATATATATTTTAAGAATCTCTTACCCCGACCACCAATGTTCACTCTTTCTGAATAGCCGCTGAGTGTGGAGTCGTGGCACTTTCTCTGAGCTGGCGAAAAGCCATCACGTTGCCCAAAAAACTAATTTCAAAGAGCGATTTCATTGGGTAGAGGGAGATCAGTCAAAGGCATTTAAACTTACCACGTCATTTTTAGGGTTTCAATTAGTTACCACAGCCACAGAGTAAATATACCGCAAAAAAAATCATGAAAAAAAATATATATTTTTTTGTGGTCTTAATTTAAGGTTAGGGTTAGACATAAGTTTAGGGTTAGGTTTAAACTCAGATTTTAAAAAGATAATGGTAGAAATTGGCGGGGGTTTATGACTTTATGGCTGTGGTAAGTAGCGAGGACAGTTTTAGGCTGCACGATACAAAGGAGGCGTGACTGTCCAATAAAGCCCGACTTTTGGGATTTGTAGTCTCAAATCTAGGTCTCCGTATCTATTTCTGTTGGACTGTTCCATCAGTATCTATTTATCTCTCTCTCTCACACACACACACACACTTCACTCTCTTCCTTCCTATTTAAGTGAACCTGAATACCCAAGTACTATGCATATCCACATAGCCCACATGTAAAAACACCTGTAACAATATACACATCGCAACACACACACACACACACGCACTTAACTTTGTTCCATCACATTTAATTGAACCTGAATTCCCAAGTTCTATGCATATCCACATAGCACACATGCAAAGACACCTGTAACAATATACACATTGCAACACACACACACACACACCTCACCTACACCCAACTGCAGACACACACCTTCAAAGCACAGCACACATCCTTGACATATGTTTGCTCCCAATTGTAAGGCAAACACAGTTAGGCAAGCAGGCCAGGTAGAACCGGGAAACTCTTGGCACCAGTTAATCATTATCATCGGTTTCCAAACACAACAAGGAGTACTGGCATTGGACCTTTCTTGCAGGGAAGAAAGTAGAGTTGTATTAAGAAAAACATGGCAACACTTTACTGGAATAGACTATCTACTGACATAATACTATATCCACAGATTCAGAGTCAGCTAATCAAGCAAGCCATACTCAATGCTCATTCTACCTAAGTCAGGCAAGAGAGACAACTGCAGGCCTACTAATGAAACACAACAACTACTTTTTGGAGTGGTAAGACATGTCTAAGATGATTGTGACATAAATTCCTGCATGTCAACAGACTTGCAGTTAGCATTTACTTTACCAATGTTGTCCCATTGCACCATAAGGAGCATAAGCGGTGGCGGATTTAGGTACAGGCGACATGGGCAGCAACCCAGGGCGGCATCTTGCCGGGGGCGGCACGGGGCGCCCGCACAAAACAGTTTGGAATGGTAACAATTGCACGATCTGTTTTCTACCTTTCATTTGCACGTCATGTTAATGATATGTCTTACTCACTTCGGCTGCGGAGAGGTTGATCACACAGTCTTCCGGAAAAGCTGGTGCTCTCATGCATGTTTCAGTGTTATTTGCCTTCAAGCGAGCATAGAAGTAGTTTAGCTCATCCAGTAGGCTCGTGTCACTGGGCAACTCTGGGCTGTGCTTCCCCTTGTATTCTGTAATGGTTTGCAAGCCCTGCGACATCCGATGAGCGTCAGAGCCAGTGTAGTATGATTCGATCTTAGTCCTGTATTGACACTTTGCCTGTTTGATGGTTCGTCGGAGTGCATAACAGGATTTCTTAAAAGCTTACGGGTTAGAGTCTCGCTCCTTGAAAGTGGCAGCTGTAGCCTTTAGCTCAGTGGGGATGCTGCCTGTAATCCATGGCTTCTGGTTGGGGTATGTACGTACGGTCACTGTGGGGACAACGTCATCGATGCACTTATTGATGAAGCAAATTACTGATGTGGTGTACTCCTCAATGCCATCGGAGGAATCCCGGAACATATTCCAGTCTGTGCTGGCAAAACAGTCCTGTAGCTTAGCATCTACTTCATCTGACCACTTTTTTATTGATCTAGCCACTGGTGCTTCCTGCTTTAATTTGAGCTTTTAAGCAGGAATCAGGAGGATAGAATGATGGACAGATTTGCCCAATGGAAGGAGAGGGAGAGCTTTGTATGTGTCTCTTTGTGTTGAGTAAAGGTGGTCCAGAGTTCTTTTTCCTCTGGTTGCACATTTAACATGCTGATAGAAATTTAGTAAAACAGATTTAAGTTTCCATGCATTAAAGTCCCCGGCTAATAGGAGCGTGTTTTCCTGTTTGCTTATGGCGGAACACAGCTCATTCATTGCTGTCTTAGTGCCAGCATCTGACTGTGGTGGTATGTAAACAGCTACAAGGAATATAGATGAAAACTCTCTTGGTAGGTAGTGTGGTCTACAGCTTATCATGAGATACTCTGCCTCAGGTGAGCAATAACTCGAGACTTCCTTAGATATTGTGCACCAGCTGTTGTTTACAAAAATACATAGGCAGCCACCTCGTCTTACCGGACTCCTCTGTTCTATCCTCCGGTACATCGTATAACCAGCCAGCTGTATGTTGATGTTGTCGTTGTTCAGCCACGACTCCATGAAGCACAAGATGTTCGTTTTTAATGTCCCGTTGGTAGTTTAATCTTTCGCTTTTATTGTCCAAAGATTACACTTTTGCTAGCAGAATGGATGGAAGTGGGAGTTTATTCGATCGCCTACAAATTCTCAGAAGGCAGCCAGACTTTTGGCCCGTCTTTCTCTGCCTCCTCTTCAAGCAGATCACGGGGATTGGAGCCTGTTCCCGAGGAAGCCGCAGGGCCAGACGGATTACCAGGATGTGTACTGCTTTCATGCGCTGACCAACTGGCAAGTGTCTTCACTTCACTTTTCTGGTTTGTGTGAAGTCGTTAAGAACAATATAAAACCAGTCTGCACACCACCAAGGTGAATTGGTTAAGTCTTGACTCTTGGTTGACAATGTTGGGGGATGGGTAATGTATTGATGCTCAAGTGCCAAATCAACACAAATTTGTTTCTATTTGTCTTTGTTAATTCTTTTTTATATTTATTAGTCTTATTTTTGTTTATAGTGACGTCACTTGCTCTGAGACCTTGTAGTAGTAGTAGTAGTACCTGTGGATGTATTTCAAGGCCTACCTTCAAACTCAGTGCCTCTTTGCTTGACATCGTGGGAAAATCAAAAGAAATCAGCCAGGACCAAGAAATGTAGACCTCTACAAGTCTGGTTCATCTTTGGGAGCAATTTCCAAATGCCTGAAGGTACCACGTTCATCTGTACAAACAATAGTACGCAAGTATAAATACCATGGGACCACGCAGCCGTCATACCGCTTAGGAAGGAGACACGTTCTGTTTCCTAGAGATGAACGTACTTTGGTGCGAAAAGTGCAAACCAATCCCAGAACAACAGCAAAGGACCCTGTGAAGATGCTGGAGGAAACAGGTACAACAGTATCTATATCCACAGTAAAAACGAGTCCTATATCGACATAACCTGAAAGGCCACTCAGCAAGGAAGAAGCCACTGCTCCAAAACCGCCATAAAAAAAGCCAGACTATGGTAATATTGTAAATGACTATTGAAGCTGGAAATGACTGATTTTTAGTAGAATATCTACATAGCGTACAGAGGCCCATTATCAGCAACCATCCCTCCTGTAATTCCAATGGCATGTTGTGTTAGCTAATCCAAGTTTATAATTTTAAAACCCTTTTGCAATTATGTTAGCACAGCTGAAAACTGTTGTTCTCATTAAAGAAGCAATAACACTGGCCTTCTTTAGACTAGTTGAGCATCTGGAGCATCAGCATTTGTTGGTTCGATTACAGGCTCAAAATGACCAGAAACAAATAACTTTCGTCTGAAACTAGTCGGTTTATTCTTGTTCTGAGAAATTAAGGCAATTCCGTGCGGGAAATGCCAAGAAACTGAATATCTCGTACAACGCTGTGTATTACTCCCCTCCCTTCATAGAACAGCGTAAACTGGCTCTAACCAGAATAGAAAGAGTGGGAGGCCACAGTGCACAACTGAGCAAGAGGACAAGTAAGTTAGTGTCTAGTTTGAGAAACAGATGCATCACAAGTCCTCAACTGGCTGCTTCATTAAATAGTACCCACAAAACACCAGTCTCAACGTCAACAGTGAAGAGGCGACTCCGGGATGCAAGCCTTCTAGGCAGAGTTGCTAAGAAAAAGCCATATCTCAGACTGGCCAATAAAAAGAAAATATTAAGATGTATATGTTTTTATAAACACTGAGTGCACAAAACATGACAGACTGCCTAGATGAATCTAGGAGAAAACTATGATCCCTTATTGATGTCACCTGTAAAATCTACTTCAAATCCATTTGTATTGGTCACATACACATGGTTAGCAGATGTTAATGCAAGTATAGCGAAACGCTTGAGCTGTCAGGCCCTGATCTGTTTCACCTGTTCCTGTGATTGTCTCCACCACCTCCAGATGTCACTTATTTCCGCCAGTGTATTTTTCCCTGTCTCTCTGTGCCAGTTCATCTTGTATGTTAGTCAAGTCAACCATTTGTTTTTCCCCGTTCTCCTTTTCGCTAGTCTTTATGGTTTTGATTCCTGCCTGTCTCTGGACTACTTTCCCGCCTGCCCTGACCTTGACTCTGCCTGCCCTTCGGTACCTTTTGGACTGGTTTTGACCCTTTTGCCTGTCCACGACCATTCTCTTGCCTTACCCTATTGGATTAATAAATATTGTAAAACCCCAACCATCTGCCTCCTGTGTCTGCAGCTGGGTCTCGCCCTGTGTCATGATAGTACGAACTGGCCATGACAGACCCAGCAGACATGGACCAGCTCTGCCAAGCTGTCTCCCTGCAGGGAGCCACCTTTGGGAGACATCAGGAGTTGCTACAGGGCCTTTTGGAAGGGCTCAGTTCTTTGACGGAACGCCACCGCCGTAGGTTAAAGGCTATTATGGAGAAAATCAGGGAGTTCGCTCAGACTGTTTGCAACACCAATCACCCAGTCATTCTTTTTCCTTATCTGTGCTGAGTTTGTACAGCCTATCCCGACTCCCTATGAACCCCACTTACCACCTCCAGAGCGATTTTCAGGGTATCCAGGTACGTGCCAGGGTTTTCTTTCTCAGTGCTTGCTTATTTTTGAGCTACAGCAATCTTCGTTTTCTACAGAGCGATCGAAGATGGCGTATATAATTACGCTAATGTCGGTAAGGGCGCTCTCCTGGGCTACGGCAGTTTGGGAACAACAATCTGCCATTTGCGGTCATTTGGAGGAATTCGTGGCAGAGGTGAGAGGTTTTTGAGTCTCCGGTATCGGGAGAAAGGCAGCCAGCAAACTGCTTGATTTACGTCAACTCCCGTAGTGTGGCAGACTACGCGGTGAAGTTTAGCATGTTGGCCGCCGAGAGTGCCTGGAATCCGGAGTCTCTTTTCGATACTTTTCTGCACAGATTATCTGAGGAGGTAAAGGATGAGCTAGCTGCTCGGGAAATGCCGGAGTACCTCGACTCTCTTATTGCCTTAACCATTCAAATAGATGGACGTCTAAGGGAACGTGAGAGGGGGCTGGTCTCGGGCACACTCGTGCACCCGATATGGAGTGTTCACCTCCTTTGAAATCCGGAAGTTTCCGAAGGCAGCCCAGCTCTCTCATGAATCTACAACGGGTGAGTTGGATACTCCTGAGCCTATGCAGTTGGGAAGAACTAGGCTATCAGTTTGGGAGCGCTCACGGAGGATGAATAATAACTGTCTGTACTATGGAGGGGCAGGACATTTTATTGCTACCTGCCATATTAAGAAACCCTTGTCTCTAGTGGGTACCAGTACTATGGTGAGTCAGACTGGGAGTTCCCTAATTCCCATCACTCGCACATCCCTTTTTGCTCTTGTGCTGTGGGGAGACCAATCTAAGTCTACCCGAGTGCTCATTGACTCTGGGGCTGATGAATGTCTTATGGATAGCTTCGATGCTTTCCCACTCAGTCTCTCTCTGTTCCAATGGATGCTAGTGCACTATATGGGAAGTCACCCATAGTACTGTGCCCATTCAAATACGGGTTTCTGGTAACCACAGTGAGACAATACAGTTCCTCCTCATTGCATCTCCCCATGTTTCGGTTGTTTTGGAATTTTCCTGTCTCCAAAAGCACAATCCTGTGATTGACTGGACCACAAGCTCCATCCTGGGTTGGAGCCCATTTTGCAATTCCCACTGCCTTCAAGCAGCACAGCCTTACCCTAGTCATCTTCCTTAGGAGGTTAGCAAGACTGTGGATGTCTCTGTAATCCTCACGGAATACCATTACCTCCTGGAAGTGTTTAGCAAGGCACATGCTACTTCCCTTCTCCCGCACTGTCCTTATGATTATGCCATTGATCTTCTCCCAGGCACTACACCACCTCGGGGTCGGTTGTACTCTCGGTCCCGACCAGAGACCATTGCTATGGAGGAGTACATATCAGAGTCTCTGGCCACTGGGGCCGTCTGTCCATCTGCTTCTCCTGCCGGTGCAGGGTCCTTTGTGAAGAAGGACAAGCCCGTCCGCCCGTGCATTGACTACTGTGGATTTAACGATATCACTGTTAAAAATCGTTACCCCCCCACCCTACCTCTCCTCGGCATTTGAACCTCTCCAGGGGCTACCATGTTTTCCAAGTTCCTACCACCTGTTTTGGATATGTGAGGGGGATGAGTGGAAGACAGCCTTCAACACAGCCAGTGGACATAATGAGTACCAGGTCATGCCATTTGGACTCACCTGTCTTCCAGGCTTTGGTTAACATGTCCCGAAGCACATCATTGTGCTAAACCGGTTTGTGTTTGTCTACTTGGACGACATCCTGTTTTTTTCCCGATCTTCCCGAGAACCTGTACTCTGTCAGACAGGTCCTTCAGCGCCTCCTGGAAAACCAATTATTTGTGAAAACCGAGAAGTGTGAGTTCCACCACTCTTCTATCACCTTTCTGGGATGTGTCATTGCTGAGGGCAGTGTTCAGATGGATCCTGGAAAGGTAAAAGCAGTGGTGGATTGGCCTCAACCAACGTCCAGGGTGCAGTTGCAACAGTTTCTTGGTTTTGCAAACTTCTACCGCCGTTCATTCGGGATTACAGCACCCTGGCGGCCCACTCTCAGCACTCCCCTCCCCCCAAGATACCGTTCAAATGGTCTCCAGCTGTCGACAAAGCCTTTGTGGACCTGAAGCATCGGTTCACAACAGCACCCATCCTCATCCTTCCGGATCCCTCGCGTCAATTTGTGGTGGAAGTGAATGCTTCGGATGTTGGAGTGGGGGCCATCCTATCCCAGCGATCTGCCCAGGACCAGAAGCTTCATCCCTGTGCTTTCCTGTCCCATCGTCTCCATCCTGCTGAGAGGAACTACAATGTTTGCAACGGTGAAAATGGCGTAGGAGGAGTGGCGACACTGGCTGGAAGGAGCAGAGTAGCCATTCCTGGTCTGGAACCGACCATAAACTTGGAATATCTCCATTCAGTCAAGCACCTCAACTCAAGGTAGGCCCGGTGGGCCCTCCTGGTTACCAGATTCAATTTGACCATTTCCTACCGTCCAGGGTCAAAAATGTGAAGCCTGATGCTCTCTCCCACCTATACAGTTCCTCTGCCACACCCTCGACCTCTGAAACCATTCTCCCTACCTCATGCCTTGCTGGCACTGTGGATTGGGGTATTGAGAATCTGGTTTGCGAAGCTCAACGCTCCTAGACTGGACCTGAAGGAGGCCCGGCTAACCGGCTGTTTGTCCCTAACCCAGTCCAGTCCCGGGTCCTGGAATGGGCTCATTCCTCCAGGTTGATGTGTCAGCCAGGGTCCCGTCGTACACTAGCCTGCTTTCGACAACCTTTCTGGTGGCCCACAATGGTCCCTGACGCCTCTGCCTTTGTCACTGCATGCACTGTGTGCTTAAAAGCAAGACTCAACGGCAAGCTCCTACTGGCCTCCTGCAGCCACTACCGGTTCCTCATCGTCCCTGGTCTCATATATCTCTGGACTTTGTCACTGGGCTCCCTCAGTCTGATGGCAACACTGTCATTCTGACGGTAGTCGACCGGTTCTCCAAGGCCGCCCATTTCATCCCTCTCCCCAAACTAACGGTCAGTCGGAGCGAGCCAACCAAGACCTGGAGACCACCTTAAGGTGCCTGGTCTCAACCAACCCCACTACCTTGAGCTGTCAACTGGTTTGGGTGGAGTATGCCCGGAACACTCTTCCCAGTTCTGCCATGGGACTCTCCCCTTTCGGGTGCTCCATTGGGTAGCAGCCTCCACTCTTTCCTGAGCAGGAGGTCAGCATACCCTCGGCCCAGATGTTTGTACGCCGCTGTCCACGTACCTGGAGAAGAGCCAGGGCGGCTAGTCTCAAGACCAACTCCAGGTATCGTTGACAAGCGGACCGTCACCGGACCCCAGCACCCCATTACCACATTGGGCTGAGGGTATGACTTTCCACTCTGGATCTGCCCCTTCGGATAGAGTCCCGCAAGCTGTCTCCACGGTTCATTGGTCCTTTTCCCATCTCTAGAGTCCTGAGTTCCACTGCTGTCCGTATTGTTACCCCGTCCCCTCCGTAGTCACCCTACCTTCCATGTGTAGGATTAAGCCTGTGTTGTCTCACTGTCCTTTTGTCTTCTGTTTCCAAGCCCATCCCTCCCCCTGGATTATCGGTGGCCAGCTAGCGTAAACGGTGAGACTCCTCCTGAAGGTTCAACCACGGGGTTATGGCCCAGAGGAGAGGTGCTGGGTCCCTGCTAAACACATCTTGAACCCGGCCCTCATCGCCGACACCCCGCTCAGCCAGGTATGTGCCCAGGTAGGACACCAGGTGGCTTCCCTAGGGGGGAATACTATCATGCCCTGATCTGTTTCACTTGTCCCTGTGATTGTTTACACCCCCTCCAGGTGTCACTTATTTTCCCAGTATATTTATCCCTGTGTTTCCTGTCTCTCTGTGCCAGTTCATCTTGTATGTTAGTCAAGTCAACCAGTGTGTTTTCCCCATTCTCCTTTTTGTTTTTCTCTTTTTGAAAGTCTTTCCGGTTTTGACCCCTGCCAGGCTCTGGACTACTTTCTCGCCTGCCTGATCATCCTGCCTGCCCTGACCTTGACTGCCTGCCATTCGGTACCTTTGGGACTCGCCTTGTGTTATGATAGTGCTTCTAGTTCCGACAGTGCAGTAATATCTAACAACTACCTAATACACACATCTAAAGGGGTGAATGAGATGGATAAGCCATAGCCGAGCGGCATAGGCAAGGTGCAGTAGATGGAATAAAATACAGTGTACACATATGATGTGACACGTTAACATTATTTAAAGTGATTAGTGATCCATTTAAAGTGGCCAGAGATGTAGGCAGCAGCCTCTGAGTTAGTGATTGCTGTTTAGCAGTCTGATGGCCTTGTGATAGAAGCTGTTTTTCATGGAGGGAAGGTAGTTTGCCCCCGGTGATGCGTTGTGCAGACCGCACCACCCTCTGGAGAGCCTTGTGGTTTAGGGCAGTGCAGTTGCCATACCAGGCTGTGATACAGCCTGACAGGATGCTCTCGATCATGCATCTGTAAAAGTTTGAGTTTTGGGTGACAAGCCAAATTTCTTCAGCCCCCTGAGGTTGAAGAGGTGCTGTTGCGCCTTCTTCACCACAATATCTGTGTGGGTGGACCATTTCAGATTGTCTGATGTGTACGCCGAGGAACTTAAAAACTTTCCACCTTCTCCACTGCTGTCCCTTCAATGTGGATAAGGGGTGCTCCCTCTGCTGTTTCCTGAAGTCCACAATCATCTGTTTTGTTGACGTTGAGTGAGAGGTTGTTTTCCTGACACCACACTCCATGTGCCCTCACCTCCTCCCTGTAGGCTGTCTTGTCATTGTTGGTAATCAAGTCCACTACTGTTGTGTCATCTGCAAACTTGATGATTGAGTTGGAGGCGTGCATAGCCACGCAGTCATGGGTGAACAGGGTGCACAGAAAGGGGCTGAGCATGCACCCTTGTGGGTCCGCAGTGTTGATGGTCAGCGAAGTGGAGATGTTGTTTCCGACCTTCACCACCTGGGGGCAGCCCGTCAAAGTCCAGGAGCCAATTGCACAGGGCGGGGTTGAGACCCAGGGCCTCCAGCTCGATGATGAGCTTGGAGGGTACTATGATGTTGAATGCGGAGCTGTAGTTAATGAACAGCATTCTTACATGGGTATTCCTTTTGTCCAGATGGGATATGGCAGTGTGATGGCGATTGCATCATCTGTGGACCTGTTGGTGCGGTATGCAAACTGAAGTGGGTCTAGGGTGGCCAGTAAGGTGTAGGTGATATGATCCTTGACTAGTGGACCTGTTGGTGCGGTATGCAAACTGGAAGTGGGTCTAGGGTGGCCAGTAATTTCCTGGTGTAGGTGATATGATCCTTGATTGATGACTAGTCTCTATAAATGCCACCATCTATCCACGCTTTCTGGTTAGGGTAGGTTTTAATAGTCACAGTGGGTACAACATCTCCAATGCACTTCTTTTTAAACTCATTCAATGAGTCAGTGTATAGGTCAATGTTGTTCTCTGAGGCTGACCAGAACATATTCCAGTCCGCATGCTCAAAACAATCTTGAAGCGTGGCTTCCGATTGGTCAGACCAGGGTTGAATGGTTCTCGTTACTGGTACATCCTGTTTGATATTCTGCCTATAAGACGGTCGGACCAAGATGGCGTCGTGGTCGTATTTGCCAAAGGGAGGGCGGGGAATGACTTTGTATGCATCGCGGAAGTTAGAGTAGCAGTGGTCGAGTGTACTACCCCTGCATGTAGTATAATCAATATGCTGACAGAATTTAGCTAGCCTTGTTCTCAAATTTGCTTTGTTAAAATCCCCTGCTTACAATAAATGCAGCCTCCGGATGAATGGTTTACATAGAGTCCAGTGAAGCTCCTTGAGGGATGTCTTGGTGTCTGCTTGAGGGGGAATGTACACAGCTGTGACTATAACTGACAAGAATTCTCTTGGTAGGTAAAATGGCCGGCCTTTGATTGTTTGGAATTCTAGGTCGGGTGAGTAGAAGGACTTGAGTCCCTGTATGTTGTTAATCATGAAGCATACAACCCCGCCCTTCCTCTTCCCAGAGAGGTGTTTAACACTGTCGGCGTGATGCATGGAGAAACCCGGTGGTTGAACCGATTCCGACAACATATCCCGAGAGTGCCATGTTTCCGTGAAACAGAGAATGTTACTTTCTCTGTCTCTCTGGAAGGCAACCCTTGCTCGAATTTTGTCTACCTTGTTGTCAAGAGACTGGAGGCCGCTCCGTTTTGCCACTTCTGCGGCACAGTTGTTTTGGGTCGGCTATGGTGATTAGATCCACTGTCCTGGATGGTGATCCGAACAAGGGATCCGCTTCGGGAAAGTCGTATTCCTGGTCGTAATGTTGGTAAGTTGCCGTTGCTCTTACATCCAATAGTTCTTCCCGGCTGCATGTAGACTTAAGATTTCCTGGGGTAACAATGTAAGAAATAATACATAAACTAAATACTGCATAGTTTCCTAAGAACTCAAAGCAAGGCAACCATCTGTCGGCACCATCTTGAAGTGGAAGAGACAGGTAAAAAAATATTTTTAAGCCTTCAGACAATTAAACATGGATTGTGTATATGTGCCATTCATAGGGGTGAATGGGCAAGAGAAAAGATGTATGCGCCTTTGAACGGGGTATGCCAGGCACACCGGTTTGAGTGTGTCAAGAATTACAACAATGCTAGCCTTTTCATGCTCAACAGTTCCCTGTGTTTATCAAGAATGGTCCACCACCCAAAGGACATCCAGCCAACTTGACACAACTAGGGGAAGCATTGGAGTGAACGTAGGGTAGCATCCCTGTGGAACGCTTTCAACACCTTGTAGAGTCTGTGCCCCGACGAATGGAGGCTGTTCTGAGTGCAAAAGGGGGTGCTTTCTGGGCACTTGTTAAACTACATTTGGGATGGAAGAGGGATAAATAATTCAAGAACTAGCTTTTCTTTTCCCCCTTAGAAGGAAAATGCACTACAAACATAGCTATGTGTACACATTTTATAACACAGGGTTAAAGTTTACACCCAAGAATGACCGGAACAGTGAAAAGCAAATCTCTTACTGTAAAAGTAATTTGCCTTTCTCAATCACACCACTGACACAGTTGTCAGTTAAGACTCTTAAAATACATTTTCTATCAGCAAAGATACAAGAGAGCATATTACCGTCCAGTGATTAAACCACTGTAATTTAGACCTAATTGAAGAAAAGGCAATGATTGACTTTGCCTCCCACACCCCCTTTGTCAAAACTCCCCAGTCATTGGGTGACCTCATTGATGGTGGCATTTCTCAGGTGTGTTTTTGCATACGTCACGGTTTAAGATAACTCCCCATATCTGACTATGATCGCAGAAGATAAATGAACAAATTTGTATAACAGGCTATGATTGTGTTATACTCAATTGGGTTAAAAAAAAATGTTTGTTGTATACTTAAACGTTTTACTATATACACTACATATACAAAAGTATGTGGACACGCCTTCAAATTGGTGGATTCGACTATTTCAGCCACACCCATTGCTTACAAATTTTTAAAACCGAGCACACAGCCATGCAATCTCCATAGACAAACATTGCCTTACTGAAGAGCTCAGTGACTTTCAACGTAGCACCGTCATAGGATGCCACCTTTACAGTTCGTAAAATGTCTATGCCTCGGTCAACTGTCCTGTCTCAGCCTCCAGTATTTATGCTGCAGTAGTTTGTGTCGGGGGGCTAGGGTCAGTTTGTTATATCTGGAGTACTTCTCCTGTCCTAATCTGTGTCCTGTGTGAATTTAAGTATGCTCTCTCTAATTCTCTTCTTTCTTTCTTTCTTTCTTTCTTTCTTTCTCTCTCTCAGAGGAACTGAGCCCTAGGACCATGCCTCAGGACTACCTGACATGATGACTCCTTGCTGTCCCCAGTCCACCTGGCCGTGCTGCTGCTCCAGTTTCAACTGTTCTGCATTATTATTATTATTATTATTATTATTGGACCATGCTGGTCATTTATGAACATTTGAACATCTTGGCCATGTTCTGTTATAATCTCCACCCGGCACAGCCAGAAGAGGACTGGCCACCCCTCATAGCCTGGTTCCTCTCTAGGTTTCTTCCTAGGTTCTGGCCTTTCTAGGGAGTTTTTCCTAGCCACCGTGCTTCTACACCTGCATTGCTTGCTGTTTGGGGTTTTAGGCTGGGTTTCTGTACAGCACTTTGAGATATCAGCTGATGTACGAAGGGCTATATAAATAAATTTGATCTGATTTGAACTGTAAGTGCTGTTATTGTGAAGTGGAAACATCTATGAGCAACAACGGATGTCGATTATGGCAGCCCCCTGCACCTCTCTGATTCAGAGGGGTTGGGTTAAATGAGGAAGACACATTTCAGTTGAATGCATTCAGTTGTACAACCGACTAGGTATCCCCCTTTCCCAATGGCAGCGAGCTTTAAACCACTTGCTTATGGTTATCTTAGGCTTGTGTGCAGCTGCTCGGCCATGGAAATCCATTTCACAAAGCTCTCAATGAACTGTTCTTCTGCTGACATTGCTTCCAGAGGCAGTTTGGCGGTCCCGTTCTGTGAGCTTGTGTGGCTTACCACTTCGAGACTGATCCATGTCTTCGGCGCCCGGGGAACAGTGGGTTAACTGCCTTGCTAAGGGGAAGAATGACAGATTTTTACCTTGTCAGCTCAGGGATTTGATCCAGCAACCTTTTGGTTACTGGCCCAACGCTCTAACCATTAGGCTACCTGCCGTTGGACTCTGGAGCAGTGGAAACATGTACTCTGGAGGGATGAATCACACTTCACAATGCATAGTGCCAACTGTAAAGTTTGATGGAGGAGGAATAATGGTCTGGGGCTATTTTTCATGGTTCGGGCTAGGCCCCTTAGTTCCAAAAAAGGGATGCTACAGCATACAATGACACTAGATGATTCTGTGCTTCCAACTTTGTGGCAACAGTTTGGGGAAGGCCCTTTCCTGTTTGAGCATGAAAATGCCCCTGTCCACAAGCGAGATCCACAAATAAATGGTTTGTCGAGATTGGTGTGGAAGAACTTGATTGGCCTGCACAGAGCCCTGACCTCAACCCCATCGTACAACTTTGGGATGAATTGGAACACCAACTGCGAGCCAGGCCTAATCGCCCAACATCAGTGCCCAACCTCACTAGAGCTCTTGTAACTGAATGGAAGCAAGTCCCCGCAGCAATGTTCCAACATTTAGTGGAAAGCCTTCCCAGAAGAGTGGAGGCTATTAAAGCAGCAAAGGGAGGACCAACTTAATATTAATGCCCATGATTTTGGAACGAGATGTTTGACAAGCAGGTGTCGACATACTTTTGGTCATGTTGTGTGTAAGAAGTTTACGTTTTTAAATAGTTAAATGTACTTTAGCAAAACATGTCTAGTGAGATCCATCTCTCTTCAACATCAGATTCACAACTTTTCTGTTCACAATCTAGATCTGTCTCTTTACACTACACAAGTACTGCTCCTGGAACTAGTTTGTGTCGTCATAGTAGTGTAAAGAGGCCATTACTATACATGGAACAGGCCTGGCATACAGACCTACCTTTGTGCCGAGTACATTGACACAGCCTAGCTCCCTCCCTGGGCCTCCCCGGGGCCATAGTGTGGATGACGTGCCAGTGCCCTACTGGGGTAGATGTGATGTTCAGGGGGGTGAAAAAACAAACATGTTTGTGGGACCTTTTCCTCCTCCCTTCAGAACTGGTAAACCTTTGCACCTCAGACTGTCATTCCACTTTAGAAGAGAATCTGTATTTACACTGACAAAGAGGTAGATTTTCATTGTTGTTAAAATGAACCTGAAGGAGAGGCAGAGTGAGAAATACACTGTATGAGGGACTGTGGGTCATCAAAAGGTTTTCAAAAGTTGTTTTACAGTAAACATCCAGGGAAAAACTTAAGAAAAACAGTTGTGTCCTGAACAAGTGTGGTCTGCAGCTAATTGAAATGTTTATGCAATAATTATGAACTGATTCGGCACATAGACCTCACATACTCAGGAATAGACCCAACACTCCACATTTCTCTGATAGAACCTGGGAAAACAGATCATTTGGAAGATCATTTCTATTTCACATTTCTGAGGAGGACAAAGGATTTATTTATTTTTTGCCCAGAGGCTACACCATGGGACATTAAATGTTTGCTTAAAAAACATATTGGAGACTCCTACTAGTTTTGATAATTGTTGGTGGGTGCAGATGGATGCCAAAAGATACACATACCAACAAAAAAAATCACATAGAAATGGATATATTGCGGATTAGTATTGAATGGAATCATGAGAAAAGAAGTAGGCCTATTTTGTAGTGTCATTATTTAAAAAGAAATATTTGCAACAGTGGAAATTTGGAGTAGGTTTATTTGCAATCAAGTTCGCCCACTCCTAAGTGATATCCTGCCAAAAGAACAGAAGTTTGCATAGTGCAAACATGTGCCAAGAACACAATGACCATATAAACTGGTGAAACGTTGATAAACCGGTGAAACGTCAGCCAGAAATCCCAAATATGAGGCAGGATTTTGATTCTGTATACAGTACACTACATGGCATGCAGACCTGGGTCATGTTCATTATGCGCCAAATGGAAGAAAACAGAAACGCTCATTTTCTGTTGCAAAACGTTTTTAAGAGCATTCCATTGCATGCCCTCATAAACATGACCCAAATCCCTGAGGCTCATGGAAAATGTGACATCTGGTAACTGCACTTTTAGGAAGTTAAATAGAAGAGAGATATAGTTGGGGGCGGTCAAATATATTTGGGAAGTCTGACTATTTGCTTTAGATGTCACAGGCGTGGATAACGCAAGGGAAAAGTTACCCCCCCCCCCACCACACAAAAGCAAAGGTGAGCAAACCTCTGGTACATAAATTGCACTAACATGCCAAAGGCTTGTCAAGACGAGAAAGTTTAAGGTCTGGTGTCATCGTAGTAAACTGTCTACATAGTTACTGCTTCGCAATCCTTTTTGAATATTAGATCAAACTTAATCTTTTACCAACGAATGCAACAATAGTGCAGAGAACAGTTCATTTAGTTTCTGTATGAAGCACTTAACAATGAGAAGCTTTCTTATTTGTTATGAACTTAAGTAGTACACTCAAAGTGTGATTCCGTGATTTCATCTATCAATTGGGCTACATCCAAAATTCCAAAAACAATATTTACCAGTCATCCTGAAGCAAAAAAATAATGATAAAACATCCATTTCTGATAAATAATTATTAGATGCTGCAACATCAGTCTTTGCAAGCAAAAAGTATACTCTTTCTGGAAAATGCTGAGTTCCTGTAGTAGTGTGATTTGTGTACTGTGCCGAAATGTCCACTTAGGGTTTTGCTCAAGACACATTGAAGGGAGGGAGAGGTATGTGGGATACATTACAGACACATTCAAGCAGAAAACTGAATTATAGGTAAAATGGGGTAAACAAAAATTGCATCTCAGACATATCCTTTCAAAATTCAGTCAGAACAGTGTTGGATATTCTGGACAGCTGAGCGCATGAATGAACATTGTTAGATAGGAGAGGGGAGCTGCTGTACATTCAACTTTTTCCCGAAAGTGAGTTGCCACTGCTGCGTTTTATGTACATTATGTAATGTTACATAATGTGCAGAAAGGGGAGCTCCTATGGTTACATGTACCACTAGAAGCTCGTGGGATAGGGGCAGTGATAGGCAAGAGCCAAATTTGAGGTCTTGTGAGCAGAAACTTGAACATTGTGAGAACTTTGTGCTTCTTTCGGGGCACGTTTCCAGTGAACACAGTAGCTAATAGGTTATTGTGGTTATTTAAGCATAATGTAGGCCTACCAACAAAACCAATGGAGCAAATCACATAACATTTTTACATGGAAATAGCTTTTATAAAAGTTTTTACATTATGAAGGGCTTTAATTAATGATTTTTACTTGGTCTGTGACACCATGGGCCAAATAGGTGACTGTAAATTGTATTGTGTTGTATGATGTAAGAAACCACTTTACAAAAAAAAAATGTTTTTATTACCATACAGAGAATTAGACAATGTACAGTAGGCTACCCCTCTGCCTATTGGTTTATTTGCATATTCAAGCCTGTTTCAAAATACAACACTGCTCCTTTAATTAAGACATGAGCGTTTTACCTGACTGGCTTTTCAAAGACATCTTGAAATGTAGCCTACACATTTTGTAGGAAGCAGTAACTCCCCATTGCTGACCTATACTTCTCTATAACTGGGATAATAACTCGCTAACTAGCCGGCTAATTTTCAACCGCAGGTTATTAAAAAAAAAAAACAATATAGACAATCATTGAGCAGTGAGCACACGCAGAGCAACATAGGACAAGCAAGACGTAGCATACAGACAGAGGACAAAAAGCAGCAAGACAAAATTCATAAAATCAAAGTATTTCCACACCTCACAAGCTACAGACAACATGGATCATTCATCTGAACAATATTATCAGCCCTCATATCGTTCATATGACACATCGTGGACATGCTCTCAGGTCGGAACAAATTCTCTGTGTTGCACTTCGGTTTTTTTTTGCCAATGGGAGTTTAGAAAACATCTGTGACGCTGAGCATATGTCCAAGGCAACGGTCTGTCGGGGCTGTCAGAAATGAGACTCTTGCACTGAAACGTTTACTGTGCACCTTTGTGGTGTTCCCAAGTCACAGACCCACAAGACTCAAAGAAGAATTCCAGGTATCCGTCTACTCAATTATTTTAGTATGAAGCACTAATCCGTTAATTTTATATATTTTAGGGCTTCCATGTGTGATTCGCTGCATAGATGGCACTCTTATTCCCATCATAGCTCCTTCAGTAAATGAAGGAGATTATGAGAATAAGAAGTCTTTCCACAGCATTAATGTGCAGGTAGGCCTAAGTAGTAGCCTTTAGCATTCCAAATTAAAGATACTTCACAATACAGCTACTGCAACTAATTACTGTTCTGCACTGTGAAGATTATATGTGATGCAACCCACATCAGCAGCAATGCGGAAGCAAAGTGACTTGGGTCTGTGTATGACTCGCAAATTTTCTGAGTGTACACTGAGCGCTAGATTTGCCCATGGTCAGTTTATATATAGCTATATCCTATTATGATCATTATTTTCTTTCCACCTATTACAACTGAAAATGTAAACCGTATACTCATATTATCATAGGGGAGTTCGATGGTTACCTGATCGGTGACAGAGGGTACCCCTGCCAGCCCTATTTGCTGACCCCTTACCCTGATCCTGGCCCGCAGCAACATAACTTGGCTCACTGCAGGACATGAGCCGTGGTAGAGATGACCATTGGGATGCTCAAGGCCCAGTTCCAGTGCCTTCGTAACCTCAGGGTCACTCCAGAAAGGGCATGTGACATTAGTGTGGCATGTGTGATTATCCACAACATTGCCACAATTATAGAGAACAATGTCCTATTCAACCAGTGAACGATCCTGATAATGAGCCTGACCACCCCGCTGATGCACCAGATGGAAGAGACACAATATGCTACCATCATTTCTGACTGACCCATCACCTCCCCAGTTTCAAACAAAGACAATGCCTTTCTTTTTATGAAGGAGTCTTTATTTCCTGCCAGTGCACATGCAGTACAGTAGTTAATATTTATGTTGTTCAACCAAGTAAAATCATCCACCTGTGGGCACCTCACCCACCTTTAACTGATGTTCCAGCTGTTGCATTTCTATGTTCTTGCATCTGCAGCCTTGTGGTCAATTTCTAAATTACATTTTTAAATGTGTTTCTCTAAGTATAGCTGTTTCACAGGGAACTATAGGAACACAAAAAAATTAGATTGAATTTCACAGTGCCAGGTCTACTTAGTTTCATTGTAAATCATGGGCCAATGCTGAATAACATCTTACTGAGGTAAGTTGAGGAGGAGTTGTGGAGGTGGATGGACCCTCTTCCTCATTGTATTTTCCAGCATTGCTGTTAGAGAAAAAGGTGCATGTTTTATTATGGTACAACACTATCATCAACTGTTAGCTGTTATTTTTTTTTTTACCTCAATAGGCCTCTCTGTAGCTTCCCTCTCTGTGGCAGCTAACAAGGTGTCTTCATCATTCTCCTGTAATGAAAATGAACAATGTTGGCGTTCTACTCTAACCCATTATGAAAAATCTGTGGAGTACTAAGAGTACTTACAACTGCATGGAGGTCTGTTATGGCAGAAGGCCCCACCAGACAGATTACACCATCAGTAGCTGGTAGAGGATGAAGATTAGACAGTTAAATAATGACTTAACCCAGAAAAGTGCCCCAAATAGTTTGAATTTTGTTTTTACAACAGTGTGCAGGCCACATCCCAATTTCAAATAAATAACTCAGAGTTACCTTAAAATAGATTGATGTCTGAAGGACAACTAAGAATCTGAAAAAGTAACAGCAGTCAATTACAAAGAATTGTATCGCTGCAAGAAAATCAGTGTGCCAAGTAGTGTCTAAAATGGATGGGTGGGAATCACTGAGGTAACACTGTGGCAAAAGGATGAATGTACATAGATTATTCATTTGAATAAGTAACCTCTTATGTAGGCCCACCCTTGGGGTGGTTGGGTCAGATGAGGTTCCTCCAGAGATGCCTTTAGCAATAGGTCTCCCACTGTTTTGACTGAGTGCCATCCCTTTAGCCTCCGGAGTGGTGGTGGACCCCCACCTTTTCTTCAGTTCTGTTAGAAATTAGATATGTAGACGGGCGAGTCGGTCAAGGATCGATTCAGACAAGGTGGTAAATTGTATGACAAGCGACAGTTTATTCAGTGAAGATATCTAGAACAGCGTAATTACGGCTTCTCCGCTGGTTCGTACGGAACTGCAGGCAAAGAGACCGTTACAATCAGTACACCACTTATATATAGAACAGAAAGTAGGTTGATTCTGGAAGATCGGATCTTTGGATTGGTTCAGCTGGGGTGTAGTCTGTAGTCTTCCGCCATTGGCTCAGTTGTCTGTCCGTCATCGTAGAATCCTCTTCGGGCACACAATGTTCAGCTACAAAGGAGATTATGTGTGTGTGCGCTGGTTTTGGCAATTAGTGTAATGCGGGAGCTATCCTGTAGGGGACCCCACAGGCTTTACTTTAAGTTGTATCCCTGTATTAGTAATAGGTTGGTCACCTGCATAAGAAATAGCATTTCTCTACAGCCCTCAGCCTTTTTTCTATTGGCTATAATGGAGGTCAAATTTGAACATGTCCAGTAAGCACAACATTTGGAGACTTGTATGCATGAAGGAATTTAGGCATTACTTTCAAATAGACAATATGAAATACTGGCAGTGTTGGGAATGACTGCAAAATCTAACTTTTTTTGCTTAAAACATTTCACTAACTACTTAAATATATCACATGTTGAATTTAGCCACTGAATGATGTTAATTAGGTAGGGTAGGGTAAAACCATCACAATTGCTTGTAATGAAATTATACCTTACCCGTTTGAAGTATATTTTTTATATTTCATCTTCAGTTGATGCCAAGTACGTTTTCTGAATGTTGGGTTGCACCTGCACAAATATTTAACACGCACACACTATATATATACATTTTGAATAAGTGGAACCGTATAAAACGTATTTTTTTCAATTAATACAGCAATTTTCTGCCACGCCAGCTCACGTTATTTTGCTGTTGCTACTTTTTTTCTTAAATATTTTGTAATGAAACAGCAGGGAGCAGGTCACCCCCGACCTTCGAGCCCGAGGTCCGGCGCGCTATCGACTGTGCCGCAAAAGCATGCTCGTGCGACAGAGTCGATGTCCGCGTTTATAAACCCAGGGTCGTTACAATATATTCATAATCTGTATACGCATTCATTAATATATCTAACTCCACTAGGGAGAGGTAGGAGGTTGGATAATTGTTTTCTCCTGTTGTGATGATGAATCGTGTTATCTGCGTTCCATTGATGAGGGCTTTTTATCTCCTCATGCACGTGCTTTACTCAGGGTTAATTTAACAGAGTTGATTGAACTAATTGTTATCAGCTGTTCTGAAAAGAAAACTCAGAGTTTGACAGTTCAGAGTTCAGGTTTAAACTCAGAGTTTGTTAAACCTGCTTTCTGAAACGGCCCAGGAGCGACAAAACCAGGGCCTGTAGGACCTACCTTGTTGATCGTGTTGTTCAGAAGGCAGAGCAGTGCTTTATTATGGACAGACTTCTCCCCATTTTAGCTACTGTTGTATCAATATGTTTTGACTAATCCATGGTTACGCCAAGCAGTTTAGTCACCTCAACTTGCTCAATTTCATTACGACTTGTCCCAAATACAATGTTTTTTTTTCTAACTGCAGCTTTTTGTTAAGTGTTGCAGTAATTTCAGTCCCTGTAGTGGCTGACGTGATGAGTTATCCGCGTAATATAGACATACTGGCCTTACTCAAAGCCAGTGTGGATCACATTTAGCCACTTGTGCAACTTATATTGAAGACTTTAAACACATTTTATATATTTATTTTGCATGGCTTAATTCGTGTCATATGTCCCGAATATTTGCAAATTATTATTAATTGTATAAATGTTTAGAAAGTCTAAATCGATTTGTTCGACTGTCTCCTGATTCGGTACTCCACTATACAGCCTAAACTCGTCGACCTCGACACATAACTGAGATGTCCTGTGCTAATGTTATCCAAGTCTTAGTTTAGCCATTCCCTTTGTCTTCAAACTACATGCAATACTAGATAGCTAGCTATGTCTACAAGCTCTAAAGTTGTACTGGGTGTTTCTGTGATACTTACGGTGAGCACCGTTGCAGGAGTGCATCTCAAGCAAAACTGGGATCAAGAGGTAACCAATTAACGTTAGCTAGCTAGCTAGCCTACGGACCAGCTCAATTACTGTACACTCCAATTCATAGATAACGTTAGCTAGCTAACTAGCAAGAAGTCATAGTAGGGTACAATGTGTCCCATTCAAAAGTCCGTTGCAACTTAGCTAGGTACATTGAGAGAGTTGTAAGCAGAAACATTACTTTTAGCCAATGTTAGCTAACTAGAGTTAGCATCTTCATACTTTTCTGCTAGCAGACAGCTAACGGTAGATGGCTACATGCAATACTAGATAGCTAGCTATGTCTACAACCTCTAAAGTTGTACTGGGCATTTCTGTGATACTTACGGTGAGCACCGTTGCAGGAGTGCATCTCAAGCAAAACTGGGACCATGAGGTAAACACCTCTAGCCATAATTTTAGATAGCTTTTACAGTGGTCTTTTTGTTTGTTCTTCATCAGAGACTTCATGCGGGAGTACTTAGAGACATTGAACGTTTGGAGAGGAAGAGAGAGAACCTGCGAGTGCTCGAGCAACAAAGAAGTCTGACCAAGGAGCTCAAGGCAGAGCGCGACAGGAGAGAATCGGGGCAGCAGGGCTCCGACCAACCCCAGGCATAACAACAACTTATTTGACAGCCTTCACAATTGTTATGTAGCCACGTGTAGTATGGCTATTGTACGTGTTAAAATATTGATAAAGCAATGTAGTAAACCATAGATTGTTTTCGAACTAGGCTGGGCTGTCTTTATGCAAATTGCCTTTTACAATAGACATCTTTGTAGATTCTCTGGTCAATGATTTATCAATTAAGGGTTTGGAGGAAAAGTAAACTAGCTGACACTGCAGAAGCCGTTGCCACCCTTCTGAATAGCTATTGATTGTCACTGGTTTTGAAAAACATATAGGGCAATGTGTGGCATGCAGTTTGATCCCTAAAGGTAGGCTATACATAGTGTTAGGTAGTAGGCAACGTTATGATTTCTCTCATAGAATAGGGAATCCCAGAATTATACTGCTTTTATTTGAAAATGTCCTTACCCAATTGTGGCTGGTAAAACTCTTCACTCTTTCTACCCAGGAGTAGACTGTCTGACTCCACCTGGTTATGATGGAAAGAGGTGTTGAGCAGAGGAGCCAAGTGGAAGATGAGGCCATGTGCACCTCTGCCTCGGAGGGGCTGGAGGAGGGTGAGGTGGAGGGCGAGACGCTGCTCATCGTGGAGTCGGAAGACCAGGCCTCGGTGGACCTCTCGCACGACCAGAGCGGTGACTCGCTCAACAGCGATCTGGGGGAGGATGCCGAGGGTGGCTGGAATGAAGACATGGCCTTCTATTGCGACAAGTGCCACAAGTGGATCCCCATCGGTGAGAGGAGGGCCAGGCAGCCCCTGAGGGGGAGATCGACCTTTCCCTGCGACGAGGCATCGTTCTTTCTCAATATCACTTAACAATTGCAAATTTGTCACTACAATTTGGACAGAGTATATTTTACGCTGTTATTTCCTCTGTAATTTCACTGGGATTTGCCTTATCTGTCCATTCATACGTATTCTAAAGGGCTGCTGTTCAATATTTGGATGTCATGTCGTGTCCTGTTGCACCGTACATGCTTTTCAAATAAAGAATGAGAATGAAATGAACAGAATGCCTTGTCTCTTAGCAGTCTTTTTTATTCTCATCCCCACCATTCAGCACAGCTGCACGGAGAGCAACCCAGCTACCTGAAAGGAGACAACTTCTTCAAGTTCACCTGCTATGACTGTACAGAAGATGTCAAGGAGACCTTTGAGAGGATGAGACTCACCTGGCAACAGGTACATGTGCCACAATGAAGCACTATAAAGAACTGATTTGCAGTGCAGCTTACGTAAGATAATAAGAACATGAACAGGGTCAAAAGAGGAACACCTTAATACAAATATATGGGACAAGCTCCTTATCTAATGTATGAACAAGTATAATTGCAGAGTACTATATATTGTATATTGCTGTAGACTTAATTCATTGATTATATTTGTCCTGGGCAACCTCCCTCTAATACTGAATGAATGTCATATTATTTTCCTGGTTTTCACTGCAGTCCGGTGTGTTTTCTGTTTTATTTCAGGTTGTTATGTTGGCCATGTATAATCTTTCATTGGAGGGCATGGGGCGTCAAGGCTACTTTAGATGGAAGGAGGACATCTGTGCCTTTATTGGGAGACACTGGACCTTCCTACTGGGCACCAGGTTAGAAAGAAAACAACCTTAATTTGGTTGTCAGTTGGTAAGGTTTTGATAACAGTTTGCATACAACCCTAAAAATGTAAACAGAAAACCTGATAATTGTTCAGTCAATTATCAGAATATCAAGGGTGGACATATTTGGAACTTGATCCAACCTTTGTGGAAAGAAGAGCTATGTTTGAGTTATTCTTTACAAGTCTAGTATTTTGTAAATGGATCGAGTTTTTGATGCTTCACCTGCAGAAAGAAGACTTCCACGTGGTGGAGCACGGTGGCGGGCTGTTTGTCGGTGGGGAGCCCCACGTTCTTTCGCTCAGGGGCCCAGGAGTTTGGTGAGCCAGGCTGGTGGAAGCTGGTGCAGAACCGTCCACCCACTCTGCGCCCAGATGGGGACAAGTCCTCTGTGGCCTCCCTAAAGTCTAAAGGTGAACTGCGGAACACTCATAAATAACATTAAGTTTTCACATTTTCAGACACAACCAAAGGATTATTTTGTGTGTTAAATAGACTTATTTAGGAAAAGTCAAGGGGGGACATGACTTTAAAAATGACAGGGATATTACAAATGTTAAATTATTGTTAGAGGTAGTTAACCCTAAGCAGTTTGCAGAATTGTGCAAAGTCTGTTGTACGAATCAATTACATATTTTTGAGGGATAACCAGCTACTGTTGAAGTGTAGTCCAAATAAATTCACCCCTCCAGGCGACTGTACATGCATGTGTTTTTGATTGAGCATTTAGAGCCCTTTTTGTTAACCATTTTTGCTTAGCTGGCGTTTGTTACTTTCTCAGCTGCCTCCAAGCCAACCCTGGAGCCCATCATCACGGTGGAAGGCTTACGGAAGCGCGCGGGCCGTAATCCGGTGGAGTGTGCCATGCAGCTGAAAGAAAAGCGCTCACGGACCCACGAGGCCAAGGACATCCGGCGGGCGCAGAAGGAGGCGGCGGGGTACATGGATCGCAGCGCCTCCTCCACGCCTGTCAAGTTCAGCGGCCGTGGCGGTGGGAGGCGACCCGACTTTGTCCTGGAGAAAGGCGAGGTGGTGGACTTCTCCTCAATGAGCTCCTCGGACCGAACGCCACTCACCAGCCCCTCGCCGTCACCCTCTCCAGACTTCTCTGCACCCGGCACCCCCGCCTCCCACTCAGCCACGCCCAGCCTGCTGTCGGAGGCTGATCTCATCCCTGACGTCATGCCACCAATGGCACTCTTTCACGGTAAGAAGTCGGGGTCCCCTTGATCTTGGAATTTTTAGTCTAGATAGAAAATGAAAGGAACCATTCAGAATACAGTTACTATTTTAGTGGTGAGCAGTCCAAATTTGGCCCACAGGGGCAAGATGAGAAATGGTGTCAGATAGCATTTAATACCACAATGTAAGATTCGTGGGTGGGCCAACCAACAAGAAAAAGTCAACAATGGAGCAATATTCCAAGGTGCATTCCATGCCAATATCAATTTATTTCTAGGATATACAGTACAACATTTCATAAATCATATTCCTCAAAAACTAAGTGGTATTTAATTAGTTGAAATAATCAGCGAATGTCTGGAAATCTCACAGAATGTATTGTTTATATTTCCCATTTCTGACTTGAAACTCCAGATGACGAGGAGCTGAACGGCGAAGGCTTCATCGATCCCGGCATTGAGTATATCCCCTCATCCAGCATGTCCCTGGGCACTGGCACCCTTGTCGTTCGCAAGAAGCTGCGACCAGGGGCGCACATCAAGCAGGAAGCAGAGAGTGATGAAGAGGAGGGCCGTGGCCGGAACGATGAAGACGACGAGAGAAGGGGGCACGGCAAAGGCCAATCCAACGTGGCCAGGGGGGCGTGGGGTGGCGGGGAGAGGAGGAGGGGAGTCCTAACAGAGAAGGGGGAGGGTTTGCCTCCCTCAGAGCCCCGGTTTGCCCCCCTCAGCCTTTATGAAGAGCGCGTGCTGCTGCGGCGCCTGGAGGCCTGTCCACAGGCGCTGGCAGTGACTGCGCAGGCCAAGCGGCTGCACAGGAAGCTACTGGTGAGGCAGGCCAAACGCCAGAGAGGGCTCCCCCTGTTGGACATCGATCAGGCGGTCAGTGCCACCCTCAGTCTGGTGGGAGGGGTGTACGGGGGACAGGGCCGCTACGGGGGCTCCGGCACGGGGAAGTACCGCACCACCAGCCAGGACCTCCGAATCCTCGACCGCTTCCAGGTACACCTTCACTACCATGAGCACAGATGGCAAATTTGTTCACAGGTCACACACGCACACAAATGTATGCACTCTCTGTACTCTTGGTCGCTTTCGATAAAAAGTCTGCTTTGTGGCATTTATTATTACGATTAAATTCCGATTTGTTATGAGCGGTCACGAACTAGGTGAACGAAAACGAGAGGAATGGATGGAATATATCCAAACACATTACATCACATGCGTGATACATCTTTTGCTTCGATCACATGTCTATGGAATGCATTTGATCCCTTTTAGACAACGGTGTCCAGCAGAAGAGGGTACCACCAGCCCACAGTTTCCTTCTGGCACCGGATCATGGGCTTGGACGCCAGCGTAGACCAGGGCATCAAAAGCCCGTACACCTCCCGCACTCTCAAACCCTTCATAAGGTATGACACACGTCCTTACCTCCTTCATGAGGCACACCACATGCAGCCTTATACCCCTAATATGGTAAGAGACATTTGTGACCACCTGACCTATGACATTAACCCATAATTAAACCCTGATACTCAAGGTGAGGTATAACAATCACAGCATGGAAGGAATCAATATTATTGTCATTATTATTATTCATGACGCTTTTCTCTGTTACGTGCAGTATGTAGCCCTCCTGAACGTGCCTCTGGATGTGCCCAATATCTTTATTACATTCAGATTGAGATGCATTGTGAAGAACAGTCATTCCTCTCTGACACACAAATAAAAAGATCATGTTGCCTCTTCATGGCATTTGTTTTCTACCCAATCTCCTGGGTCATATTCACTAGACACCAAATCGAGAGAAAAAAATGGACTGAAACTGAGAGTGACAATTTGAATATTTGAATTTCTCCAATAAGAAACTTGTTTTTGTTGCGAAATGTTTTCCATTGCAAAACGTTTTGCTACGGTGTGCACTAATGAATCCATCACCAGGAGGGACTACGAGAATAAGCCTATGAAGCTGAAGCTGTTGGCGGAGATCCGTGCCTACCCACACAGGAAGGACCCCCTCTGGGACCCAGATCCAGAGGCCCCCATCGACTACTGTTACGTCCGGCCCAACCACATCCCCTCCATTAACTCCATGTGCCACGACATCTTCTGGCCAGGTAGGAGACTGAACAGGGCCATACTATCATGTTTGGATTTTTATTTTACTTGATCATTTTTACATTTCAGACTAGGGCTGGGTGGTATACCGTATTTTACTAGATAACGGTATTTATGCACATACCGGTTGGGGTTTTTACTTTACCTTGTATAACGGTATTTGAATGTTTAGTTTGTTAAATGTGATACGCTGTGTGTAACGTCCATTTTTATAGTTTACTCCGCTACTTGAGTCATCCCTCTCCTCTCTCTCCATGCTGCTTTCCACACAGACCTAGTCCCACCAGTGATGCCAATTTAGCAATTTTGTTGCTATATCTATCAACTTTTCAGACTACTCTGTCAACTTTTTTTATTTAAAGCACCTAGCAACAAATGTAGCTACTTTAAAAAAAATGTTTTTAACTTTTAGCAACTTTTGAAAAGTGACTCAAATGCTAAAATGCACACATTTTCCCTCTAAATGACACAAAAACGATTTTCTCTGTCACACTCAGTCACAACACACGTGCCTGGCTGCAATAGTGCATTGTGAGTGACGGCAGCAGCAGGCAAGCAGCAATTTCAGCAAATTGCAAATCATTGTTGGCTGACTGCAGCAGCATTAGTACGGGTTCGACGAGCCAAACCCAATGAATATAGTTGGTCACGAATGTTTGATCTTGAACAGAACTTACATCAATCAATATATCTCAATCAAAAGTGTACAGCCAGAAGTACAGAAAAGAGTGGGAGTCTGTACCTGAACAAATGTCAAATCATATTTTTTGCCGAGATGGCCAGTCAATTTGAGTAACGTTATTATGTATTCTACGTAATGGCGCAGCTATGGTGAGCAGAGAAGGTGGGACTTTACCTAGCAGGGTCTTGTAGGTGACCTGGAGCCAGTGGGTTTGGCGACGAGTATGAAGCGAGGGCCAGCCAACGAGAGCGTACAGGTCGCAGTGGTGGGTAGTATATGGAGCTTTGGTGACAAAACGGATGGCACTGTGATAGACTGCATCCAATTTGTTGAGTAGGGTGTTGGGGATCGGTAAGATGGTCAGTTTTACGAGGGTATGTTTGGCAGCATGAGTGAAGGATGTTTTGTTGCAAAATAGGAAGCCAATTCTAGATTTAACTTTGGAATGGAGATGTTTTATGTCAATCTGGAAGGAGAGTTTACAGTCTAACCAGACACCTATGTATTTGTAGTTGTCCACATATTCTAAGTCAGAACCGTGCAGAGTAGTGATGCTGGAAGGGCGGGTAGGTTCAGGCAGCGATCGGTTGAAGAGCATGCATTTAGTTTTACTTGTATTTAAGAACAGTTGGAGGCCACGGAAGGAGAGTTGTATGGCATTAAAACTCAATCTGGAGGGTTGTTAACACAGTGTCCAAAGAAGGGCCAGAAGTATACAGAATGGTGTCGTCTGCGTAGAAGTGGATCAGAGACTCACCAGCAGCAAGAGCGACATCATTGATAGATACAGAGAAGAGTCGGCCCAAGAATTGAACCTTGTGGCACCCCCATAGAGACTGCCAGAGGCCCGGACAACAGGCCCTCAGATTTGACACACTGAACTATGTCGGAGAAGTAGTTGGTGAACCAGGCGAGGCAATCATTTGAGAAACCAAGGCTGTTGAGTCTGCCGATGAGGATGTGGTGATTGACAGAGTCGAAAGCCTTGGCCAGGTCAACGAATACGGCTGCACAGTATTGTTTCTTATCATGGCGGTTAAGATATCCTTTAGAACCTTGAGCGTGGCTGAGGTGCACCCATGACCAGCTCTGAAACCAGATTGCATAGCGGAGAATGTACGGTGAGATTCAAAATGGTCGGTGATCTGTTTGTTAACTTGGCTTTCGAAAACCTTAGAAAGGCAGGGTAGGATAGATATAGGTCTGTAGCAGTTTGGGTCAAGAGTGTCCCCCCCTTTGAAGAGGGGGATGACCGCAGCTGCTTTCCAATCTTTGGGAATCTCAGACGACACGAAAGAGAGGTTGAACAGGCTAGTAATAGGGGTTGCAACAATTTCGGCAGATAATTTTAGAAAGAAAGGGTCCAGACTGTCTAGCCCGGCTGATTTGTAGGGGTCGAGATTTTGCAGCTCTTTTAGAACATCAGCTGACTGGATTTGGGAGAAGGAGAAACGGGGAAGGCATGGGCGAGTTGCTGTGGGGGGTGCAGTGCTGTTGACCGGGGTAGGGGTGGCCAGGTGGAAAGCATGGCCAGCTGTAGAAAAATGCTTATTGAAATTCTCAATTATAGTGGATTTATCGGTGGTGACAGAGTTTCCTATCCACAGTGCAGTGGGTAGGGTAAGATGAGGGTAGGAAATGCAGAAATTGATGGAAATGCAGTAAATTATTTTAGGTTGAAGTTGAATTGAACAGTATAAAACAATCCGAATGGAGATAGACCCATTGAAATAATTTAGAATATATGTGTTGCCACACACTACTTATGAAGCAAATCTAGAACTTTTATTAATCAATAACATATAATACTGTCCAAATTTTTTAAAATACCTTGATATGATATTTTGGCCATGTCTCCCTGCCCTATTTCAGACTGGGAACTTAAAAGGGACATTTTAATTTTTTAAAATTAAGTCTGTCAGATGTTTACAGATTTCAAGTTGGCTAGTGTCGAGTTATGTTCCAGGCCATCGGTTGTGTAGATCCAGCTATATGCCTCAATGCCAAATGAATGGAAAAGCTGAGCACAGTCTATTTTCCTGAGTTTAGTCAGTGCTTATCTTTTCCATTCATTTGGGGTTGAGGCATATTGCTGGATCTTCACAACCCATGTTGTGGAACATGGAGTCATCTTGACATTAGACTACTTATAAAACATCTGACAAACATTTATTTAAAGTGTAATATTCCTTTAAATATGTTCATGTGAATGCCGATGGAAACATTGTCCTTGTAAAATAAATCACATGGAAGCATACAACAATGTGCATATTTATTCTACTTTAAACTATGTCCCTCAAAGTTTTAGATTGACGGCTGATTTTCTCTCTGGCTCTCTTATCAGGCGTGGATCTCTCCGAGTGTCTCCAGTACCCAGACTTCAGCGTCGTGGTCCTTTATAAGAAGGTGGTGATCGGCTTTGGGTTCATGGTGCCGGACGTGAAGTACAACGAGGCCTACATCTCCTTCCTGCTGGTGCATCCCGAGTGGAGGAGGGCTGGAATCGCTACGTTCATGATCTACCATCTCATTCAGGTATGGTAACAAAATCATAATAATAATTAAAAACAACAATACTCAAGTTGCAAGCAGAAATTAAATAATTAAATTGTCTACATAAAAAGTGGTTAAGTGCAACTTTTATAGAGACTCTAAGCCACATTGTATAAAGCCATACTGCCATCATCTGGTGGCACAGCTAGCACTGTGATGCAGTGCCTTAGACCACTGCGCCACCAGGGAGGCCGAAAGGAGGATTTTTAAGCCTTGAGACATGGATTGTGTATGTGTGCCATTGAGGGTGAATGGGCAAGATTTAAGTGCCTTTGAACAGGGTATAGTCGTAGGTGCCAGGTGCATCGGTTTGAGTGTGTCAAGAACTGCAACGCTGCTGGGTTTTTCATGCTCAACAGTTTCCCATGTGTATCAAAGATGGTCCACCACCTTAAGGACATTCAGCCAACTTGACACAACATTGAAGCATTGCAGTCAACATGGGCCAGCATCCCTGTGGAACACTTTTGAGACCTCGAAGAGTCCATGCCCCAACGAATTGAGGCTGTTCTGAGGCCAAAAGGGGGTGCAACTCAATATTAGGAAGATGTTTTGTACACTCGATGTAAAGTTGCTGTACTGGCGCTTAGTGCTTTTTAGACCAGAACTAACTTGACCCTACGGCTACATTAGATTTAGTCAAGTTATAGTCATCAAGAAATGACTATAAATAAATAACCGTAAAATGCACTTAAATGGTTTGGATTGATCTACAACAGCACATGTTAAGTGGTTGAAAAGAGGGAAGATATCTTTTCAGGCAAGGTTCTCTTTCCCCCACAGACCTGCATGGGAAAAGATGTCACTCTACATGTCTCGGCCAGTAACCCCGCCATGCTCCTATACCAGAAGTTTGGCTTCAAGACTGAGGAGTACATCTTGGACTTTTATGACAAATACTACCCGCTGGACAGCAAGGAGTGCCGACATGCCTTCTTCCTGCGGCTACGGCGGTGAGACAGGAAACGGGACAGGCCAGTATTCGGGCCATAGAAATACAATTACTAGAATGGACAATCCCATGTAAATTAACGTTCCATTGGTGAACTGGTAGCCATATTGAGTGTACTAGTCAAATTGTCGTTGTCTGTTGTAGAGTTTGTTTTTCTATACAGGCAACCAGTCAGAAGGAGGAAAAAATACATCTGGAAGTGCCTGTGCTATTCAGTTTAGCCATTGTATGTTACACTGTTTCTTTGGTCATTATATTTGTGAGAACCTATGGTGAGCTATTTTTGTTGATCGACTGAAGGACGATATTTTATTGTAATTTTGTACACTCGCATTTCTGAATAATTCTACAGCCCAAGTGGAAATTATATAAAGAACAAAATCACTCACATTCTGAATTCTGTCTTCATTTGCTTGCTGGAATATATACTGTACAGTGAGATCCAAAAGTATTTGGACAGTGACAAATGTTTTGGTTATGTATTCTAGCACTTTGGATTTGAAATGATACAATGACAGGTTAAAGTGTAGACTGTCAGCTTTAATTTGAGGGTATTGTCATCCATATCGGGTGAACTGTTAAGAAATTACAGTACTTTTACTCCGTAATACTAACATAATTGACAGTGAAAAGGATGCCTGTACAGAATAAAAAAGTACACAGCAAAAAATGTGGCAAAGCAATACATTTTCTGTCCTGAATACAAAGTATTATGTTTGGGGCAAATACAACACATGAGTACCACTCTCCATATTTTTAAGAATAGTGGTGGCTGCATCATGTTATGGGTATGCTCGTTATCATTACGGACTGGGGATTTTCAAGATAAATAAAAAATGGAATGAAGTTAAGCACAGGTAAAATCAGTTCAATCTGCTTTCTGCCAGACACTGGGAGATGAATTTACCTTTCAGCAGGACAATAACCTAAAACACAAGGCCAAATCTACACTGGAGTTGCTTACCAAGAAGTCAGTGAATGTTCCTGAATGGTAGTTACAGTTTTGACTTCAATATGCTTAAATCTTTGGCAAGCCTTAAATGGTTGTCTAGCAACAACCAATTTAACAGAGCTTGAAGACTTGTATAAAGAATAATGGGAAAATATTGTACAATGCAGGTGTTCAAAGCTCTTAGAGACTTACCCAGAAAGACACTCGGGTATGATGTAAATGAGAGACTTCTGTGTTTATTTTTCAATCAATTTGCAACCATTTCTAAAAACATGTTTTCACTTTGTAATTATGAGGTTTGTTTACAGATGGGTAAGAGGAAATTATGTCATATATTTAAAATTCCGAGTGTAACAAAATTTGGAATGAGTCAACCGGTATGAATACTTTCTGATTAAGTGAATTTGTCCAAATACTTTTGACTATCCTAAAATTAAAGCTGACCGTCTGCACTTAAACATCAGTTATTGTTTTATTTCAAAGCGCTGGAGTACAGAGCCAAAACAACAAAAAATGGGTCACTGTCAATACTTTTGGACCTCAGTGTACATGCCTCTTAGAACTGGTGTTAGTTACTATAGCTAGTAGTATGTGTACCATTTATTATTATCAAGTACTATATTGCGCATATGTATTCAAATCGAATGTTTTGTTAGTATTAACAAATTAGCCATTTACCTGAAATGGGTGTTTTTCCTCAAACGGTTGTAGATGTTTGTAGCACTACAGTACATAAGGTTGGGGTAAATTCCTTATCAATCCCATTTCTGGAAATTATAATTGATTAACAGATTCAAGATAATTGATGAATGGTCAATTCAGAAAATAAGGCCACCATGGAGAAAAGGTTGCATCCCAAATGGGACCTGTTGCCTATTTAGTGCACTACTGTTGAGCAGGGCCCATAGCAGTGCACTATAGGGAATAGGGTGCCATTTGGGGGCCGCACACAATTCTCTCTGTCATCGGAATGCATCTAGGTTTGGGTGAGTCCTGGGTTTGACCAGTCTGTCTAGCATGCCCTGACCCATCTTAGCAGCTAGTAGAGACACCAAAGGGCTGCAATCTGAAGTGACTGCCAAGTCATAGGCCGTCAGACCTCTGTCGTTCTTCTTCCGAATGCTGGCGTTGCATCTGGAAGGATTGGGATGGGATAAATGAATTGACCCTGGTTATGTACAGCAGGGTTTCCCAAACTCGGTCCAGGGGCCCAACCTGGGGGCACATTTAGTTTTTTGCCCTAGCACTACACAGCTGATTCAAATAACCAACTCATCATCAAGCTTAGATTATTTGAATCAGCTGTGTAGTGTTAGGGCAAAAAAACTAAATGTGGCCCCAGGGAAACCCTGATGTACAGTATTTTGGAAATAGTAAATTCCTGATATGGGCTATGCAATGGATTGGGGCTGTCCTACGTGCGTGCACTAAACCGGAGCATGCAGATATAAAGTATATAGCTGGTAGTCTCTTACCCTAATAGTGTCTCTGCACACCGTAAACCCTTACTCCCAAGAGCAGCAGCCTCATGCAGAGCGGTGTTATTCACCCTATGAAAGAAGAAAGAGAGAAACTTAACCTTTTTTAAAGTGGAAAGACACAGGAATGACAATCCCCAGGTCCAACATTTCAGAGTATTTTCAGCATTGAAATTCATACCCGTGTCGATTAATGGTTGGATGCAGCTCATGCACATGTAAAGGCTGCTACACACTACGCAGACGGAGCTTAGTTTGCATAGAGTTTTTGTGCCGCTGAATTTTTTTAGAATGGACATTATACGGCACTCCGTTCGCGTAGTGTGTAGCAGGCTTAAAGTAATAGCACTTCGGGAGACAACTTCCGACAAGATTCTCCGGGGGAATCTGAATAAAAATCTGAATGACTTTAATCCGTTAGCACTGTACTTACGGCCCAGACTGCCGGTTGACGTCAGCTCCCCTTTGTACCAGCACAGGCAGGACCTCGTGGTGCTCGTGCAGCACAGCAACAACCAGGGCAGGGTGCCCGGCGCACCCCTGGCATGAGGGATCTGCACCCTGGCACAACATCGCAATACAAGCAGGGAAAATTAGATTTTTTTTTTTACCATGCTGACCCGAAAGCTGCAGTGCTGGCTCTGATATTCCTTTCACATGGATGTAACAAGATTCCAGCAACTCTGGAATCTGTGCAACCAGGTCAGCGTAGTACAGTTCGGTTCGGCTATATCAGTCGGTGTAGTTATTTCATGGTCCTTCGAGACAGAATCTTAACTAGCATCTCAATATGAACATTCCTTTTACCAGCTTTGATTAAGTTACCTCATCAAGCAGTTGCTGGACCACAGAGATCTCCCCCCTCCCGTCTGGGCCAACTTCCCTCAGAAGCAGACTGTCTTTGGATGGCTTGGAAATAGAAATAAATTGTCATAAAAAATTAAGGTCATTGGACAATAACACCATTCACTTACAGTTAGATATGCAGTGACCTAGCACCATCGTGAATGTGTGCATTGAAACAGATCATGCCCCTGAAATAATGCAGTTGGATTCAACTGAACTGCACTGCGGAAAGTTTGCACTTTTCCAAGGGCACAAACGACTGAAAACAGAAGTATAAAGCTATGGCTCGGTCCAGAAACAACCCCAATCCCTTAAACCCTCGGTACCTGTGGAGATCTGAAAGGATTTGACAGGCAAAAGCAATATGCCTAAAGTCCTACCAAGCCTATTGGAGAGCCGGGTGGACCATATGTGATCCTCTCAGATCTCCACCAGGGCTTGGGGTTGTTCCAAGTCCGAGCCAAAGCCTCAGCTAAGAAAAGTCCAACTCACAGGCGGTTTCTGTGCAACATCAGAGGTCCAGCTCTGACTGAGGTTTTTCACTGTTCTCCTGGAAGCTGCAGACTTTGAGGTAGCGTTCTCACTCTCTAACAGCAACATCACAGCCAGACAACATGAATACACAGTGGGGCAAAAAAGTATTTAGTCAGCCACCAATTGTGCAAGTTCTCTCACTTAAAAAGATGAGAGAGGCCTGTAATTTTCATCATAGGTACACTTCAACTATGACAGACAAAATGAGAAAAAAAATCCAGAAAATCACATTGTAGGATTTTTAATGAATTTATTTGCAAATTATGGTGGAAAATAAGTATTTGGTCACCTACAAACAAGCAAGATTTCTGGCTCTCACAGACCTGTAACTTCTTCTTTAAGAGGCTCCTCTGTCCTCCACTCGTTACCTGTATTAATGGCACCTGTTTGAACTTGTTATCGGTATAAAAGACACCTGTCCACAACCTCAAACAGTCACACTCCAAACTCCACTATGGCCAAGACCAAAAGCTGTCAAAGGACACCAGAAACAAAATTGTAGACCTGCACCAGGCTGGGAAGACTGAATCTGCAATAGGTAAGCAGCTTGGTTTGAAGAAATCAACTGTGGGAGTAATTATTAGGAAATGGAAGACATACAAGACCACTGATAATCTCCCCCGATCTGGGGCTCCACGCAAGATCTCACCCCGTGGGGTCAAAATGATCACAAGAACGGTGAGCAAAAATCCCAGAACCACACGGGGGGACCTAGTGAATGACCTGCAGAGAGCTGGGACCAAAGTAACAAAGCCTACCATCAGTAACACACTACACCGCCAGGGACTCAAATCCTGCAGTGCCAGACGTGCCCCCTGCTTAAGCCAGTACATGTCCAGGCCCGTCTGAAGTTTGCTGGAGAGCATTTGGATGATCCAGAAGAAGATTGGGAGAATGTCATATGGTCAGATGAAACCAAAATATAACTTTTTGGTAAAAACTCAACTCGTCGTGTTTGGAGGGCAAAGAATGCTGAGTTGCATCCAAAGAACACCATACCTACTGTGAAGCATGGGGGTGGAAACATCATGCTTTGGGGCTGTTTTTCTGCAAAGGGACCAGGACGACTGATCCGTGTAAAGGAAAGAATGAATGGGGCCATGTATCATGAGATTTTGAGTGAAAACCAAGGGCATTGAAGATGAAACGTGGCTGGGTCTTTCAGCATGACAATGATCCCAAACACACCGCCCGGGCAACGAAGGAGTGGCTTTGTAAGAAGCATTTCAAGGTCCTGGAGTGGCCGAGCCAGTCTCCAGATCTCAACCCCATAGAAAATCTTTGAAGGGAGTTGAAAGTCTGTGTTGCCCAGCAACAGCCCCAAAACATCACTGCTCTAGAGGAGATCTGCATGGAGGAATGGGCCAAAATACCAGCAACAGTGTGTGAAAACCTTGTGAAGACTTACAGAAAACGTTTGACCTCTGTCATTGCCAACAAAGAGTATATAACAAAGTATTGAGATAAACTTTTGTTATTGACCAAATACTTATTTTCCACCATAATTTGCAAATAAATTCATTACAAATCCTACAATGTGATTTTCTGGATTTTTTTTTCTCATTTTGTCTGTCATAGTTGAAGTGTGCCTATGATGAAAATTACAGGCCTCTCTCATCTTTTTAAGTGGGAGAACTTGCACAATTGGTGGCTGACTAAATACTTTTTTGCTTCCACTGTACATAAAACTGTACCTAAAATAAATTCACATGAATATAAAGAATGATCTAAAACAAATAATAAACCAATACTTCTGAGACGTCAATGAATAATTAAGGTTAGTATTCTGGCTTAAGAGTCAAGCATGTAGTGTCGGATTCTGGTGTATTGGTCTACACATGCCCCATGGCGACGGGGGTCAGGCATGTACATTTAGTAAATCTCTCGTTAAAAAAAAATCCTCTAAAGTAGAATAAATAAAATATTGCGTAATTGCGTCAAGATGCTCAATTAGGGTCTGGCAGGAGAGGTTGAGAGAAAGATACTAGCGAAGTCTCCACCCCCCTAAACAGAAATGTAGTCTGTCCCCGAGTGATAAGTATAAGATAGACAGTAGCTTGTATTAATGTCTCAATCAAGTAGAAGTAAAAAGTAGGTAGGTTTACCTTTCTCACCCAGGCTGGTCTGTCTGGCTGATAGGCCGCTCATGCCTTCCGTCACACTGCTGAGGTTCTGGTTCTCTGATAGGATAAGGGGCTTCTCAGTCCCGTCTACCTGACAGGACTAAGAAAATATTTGTTGTGGGCCTTATGTTTGGCCTGAAATATGCTCCAGACAAGACAAAGAAGAATTTACTAAAGGAAGATTTTACACAGGACAAGGAATCCCACAATATTTAGCAAATGAAAAGTGATTGACGGGTGACATATTACAATGTATAACAGAAATGTCCATTTAAATGTGTCCATTTCAAAGTGTCATAGCATAGCAAAAATGAAAGACCTTAGTTTTTTCAAGTCCGGCGGAGACAAAGTTGATCCTCAAACTGACTTCATAGTTGTCCTCCTGAATCACAGCTGAAACCATCTTGAACCGAGAAAAAAAAAAAACAAGAAGCACATGAACATACATCAAAGATCATTTTTCCCCCATTGTCCTGGGGATAAGGAATATTTTTATGAATACCTTCTTAGGGACATTTGCATGAATTGGAACCAATGCTACAGATAGTGTTTGGTTCCAGATAATGATAACACCTTACAGATATAATGTGTTTTAAGACTTATCATAAACTTCTATGACACCCCCCACACAATTTTGTCATATCCAATTGGTAGTTAGTCTTTTTATTTTTTTATTTTATTAAAAAAACATATATTTCTTAATTGAATATTCGAAACATACAATATACTTGCAGTGAAGCTGCTCAATAACTACATCATACCAGTCATCCAACAGATTCCCATTCAGAGCGATACACAGAAGCATCCAGGGTCAAAACCCTGCTCAAGGGCATGTTGACCAATCTACCACCATGCCAAAAAACGTGAACCCGAACCCTCCAAGATCCCCCCACAGTTCCCCAATAGCTGTCCCTCAACCATTCGAGACCCCTCCCACAGTCCCTCCCCAGGAAGAAAAATCAATAAAAAAGTACAATTAATTCCATTCCCCACCCCCCAATGCACCAATTACAGTCCAATTACAGTCTTGTCCCATCGCTGCAACTCCCGTACGGACTCGGGAGAGGCAAAGGTCGAGAGCCGTGCGTCCTCCGAAACACAACCCCGTCAAGTCGTGCTGCTTGACACAATGCACGCTTAAGCCTGAAGCCAGCCGCACCAATGTGTCGGCGGAAACGCTGTACACTGCAACACAGCCCTGTATCGAACCAGGATCTGCAGTAATGCAGCAAGTACTTCGAAGCAGTGCCTTAGATGGCTGCGCCACTCTGGAGGCCAACGCCCTTTTTAATGTCTTAGTGACACTAATGATCTTACGATGACCCTGTCTAACTTACAGTTATAGAAATACAGTTGATGTCGGAAGTTTACATACACTTAGGTTGGAGTCATTAAAACTTGTTTTGGAACCACTCAACAAATTTCTTGTTAACAAACTATAGTTTTGGCAAGTCGGTTAGGACATCTACTTTGTGCATGACACAAGTAATTTTTCCAACAACTGTTTACAGACTATTTCACTTATAATGTCACAATTCCAGTGGGTCAGAAGTTTACATACACTAAGTTGACTGTGCCTTTATACAGCTTGGAAAATTCCAGGAAATTATGTCATGGCTTTAGAAGCTTCTGATAGGCTAATTGACATCATTTGAGTCAATTGGAGGTGTACCTGTGGATGTATTTCAAGGCCTACCTTCAAACTCAATGCCTCTTTGCTTGACATCATTGGAAAATCAAAAGAAATCAGCCAAGACCTTAGAAAAAAATTGTAGACCTTCACAAGTCTGGTTCAGCCTTGGGAGCAATTTCCAAACGCCTGAAGCTACCACGTTTATCTGTAGAAACAATAAGTCGCAAATATAAACACAATGGGACCACACAGCCGCCATACCACTCAGGAAGGAGACGTGTTCTGTCTCCTAGAGATGAACGTACTTTGGTGCGAAAAGTGCAAATCAATCCCAGAACAACAGCAAAGGACCATGTGAAGATTCTGGAGGAAACAGGTACAAAAGTATCTATATCCACAGTAAAACGTGTCCTATGTCGATAACCTGAAAGGCCGCTCAGCAAGGAAGAAGCCACTGCTCCAAAACCGCCACAAAAAAAGCCAGACTGCGGTTTGCAACTGCACATGGCGACATTTGGAGAAATGTCCTCTGGTCTGATGAAACAAAAATAGAACTGTTTGGCCATAATGGCCATTGTTATGTTTGGAGGAAAAAGGGGGAGGCTTGCAAGCCAAAGAACACCATCCCAACCGTGAAGCACGGGGGTGGCAGCGTCATGTTGTGGGGGTGCTTTGCTGCTGGAGGGACTGGTGCACTTCACAAAATAGGAAGGAAAATTATGTGGATATATTGAAGCAACATCTCAAGACATCAGTTAAAGCTTGGTCGCAAATGGGTCTTCCAAATGGACAAGGACCCCAAGCATACTTTCAAAGCTTTCAAAGCAAAATGGCTTAAGGACAACAAAGTCAATGTATTGGAATGGCCATCACAATGCCCTGACTTCAATCCTATAGAAAATGTGTGGGCAGAACTGAAAAAGTGTGTGCGAGCAAGGAGGCCTACAAACCTGACTAAGGTACACCAGCTCTGTCAGGAGGAGTGGCCCAAATTCACCCAACTTATTGTGGGAAGATTGTGGAAGGCTACCCGAAACAATTTAGGCAATGCTACCAAATACTAATTGAGTGTATGTAAACTTCTGACCCACTGGGAATGTGATGAAAGAAATAAAAGCTGAAATAAATCCTTCTCTCTACTATTATTCTGACGTTTCACATTCTTAAAATAAAGTGGTGATCCTAACTGGCCTAAGGACAGGGAATTTTTACTAGGATTAAATGTCAGGAATTGTGAAAAACTGAGTTTAAATGTATTTGGCTAAGGTGTTATGTAAACTTCCGACTTCAACTGTACATAAAGGTTCATACAAGCTAATAAAACATTCTGTATCTGTTTGTTTTCAGTAAAGTATTACCAAGATTATAGCCCGGATTAGTTATGAGAGAGGCTGGTCATACCCGGCCCATGCGAGGCTCCCCTATGAGAGCTCGAAACTCAGTGTTGTTCTGAGTGTAGCTGCGCAGGTGAGCACACACATGGTCCAGCTGCTTCCTCCAGTACCCTAGAGAAGAGTGAGAGAGCGATAAAAGGGAGAAGAAAAGTGTCAGAGACAGTTTCTAAAAAAAGAGTCCCTAGCATTTAATTTACTACTTCGTGGTGCAAGCAATAAAATAGTCGGAGGTTCCTGCCTTTCCAGGGAGTTTTTCCTAGCCACCGTGCTTCTGCATCTGCTTTGCTTGCTCGTTGGGGTTTTAGGTTGGGTATCTGTATAGCACGTTGTGACAACTGCTGATGTGAAAATGGCTTTATAAAATAAATGTGATTGATTGAGAAAATGGTCAGCTCTGTAGCGTTGGTTAGTGCTTGTACTGTTTAACCTCCGTCTATGCAGGTGTCTTATTAACTCTGCCGGGAGGCCTGGGCTTTTGGGGCACAAAAAAAATGCCCTCGCCCTGTGCTTTTGCCCTGTAACCACATGGTCGCCAGTTCAGGCTTCACTGTGGATTTTCTCCCTCTATCGCTCCATTAGGGTTAGTAGTGCTCTGGGATAACGTTCCCCCTAGGAACAGATCTAGGATCAACTTCCTCTCTCCCAATCCTAACCTTAACCAATAGTGGGGAAAATGCTAAATTGACCCAAGATCAGCATCTAGGGGCAACTTCACCCTACACTAGTTAGCAGTTATTTAGGCCCTGGCAAGTGGTCACCTCTGCCTGGGCTTATAGCTGTTAGCAGTGGTCTGCGGTCCCTCATCTGCTCCTGTCTCCTCAGCTCCAGCGCCACCTGCTGGCCCTTCCTGTGGACTTCAGTGCCCGACGGGTAGAACAAGCCCACCGTCTGAGTCTGCTGGTCCGCCCGTGCTGGAGCCGGGGCCAACGCCACACCGGGGGAAACGGAGGAGGGCACAGCCTGCCAGGTGGCAGTGGCACCGTCAGAGGTGTGAGTGGACATCTGTTGAGAGAGGGAGAAAGAAAGAGAGAAAGAGAGAAAGAAAGAAAGAAAGAAAGAAAGAAAGAAAGAAAGAAAGAAAGAAAGAAAGAAAGAAAGAAAGAAAGAAAGAAAGAGAGAAGGAGGAAGAGTGATAGACAGAGAGAGGAGGGGGGTGAGAAATAAGGAGATATTGAGAAAGATAGAAATGGAGAGAAATTTTTATTTATTTAATTGTGGGAAGCGTGGCTCTAACAAAACACTCAGAGAATGTACCACTGTACCACATTTGGTCAGGATGGGGCTCAATATCATTTCAATTCAGGAAGTAAACTGAAATTCCAATTTTCCTCAATGATTCTCTGTGAGCAGAATATGGAATTGGAATTTAAGTTTACTTCCTGAATAGACTGAATTGAAATGAAATTGACCCCCCAACCCTGTTTAGATATGAGTAAATATGGCAAGGTGAGGGACGTACTCGCTCCAACTCCAGTTTCCCCCCCATGGAATAGGCAAGGCTGGCACGTGACTCCCCCCTAGGTGGCCCCTCCAGAAACACCCCACAGGAGCCACAGAATTTGGCATAGGGGTGGCTGCTCGCTCCGCACCGGGAGCAGATCAAACAGCTGACTGAATGGCCAGGCTGGCAGGGATGGGCACCAGTTTATAACAGAGAATGAAAAGGTCAGATGATAAAAGGTACACTTTGTGCGTGCTTGCTTCAGCTTTCTAAAAGTATGTTTATGGTAGTGAAAGAAGTTTAAATTGCTAGAGGCTAATGTTAACCTGGTGGAACCAGCCTCATTGCTGCTTTCAACATTCTGTTTTAGTGAAATGGATGGAAGGTTGAATGGATGGAGGAACAGATGGTTGGGGCAAGTAGTATGCTTACCTTGGAACCGCACCAGTCACAGAAGCGCGCATCCGAGTGGTTGACCCGGCTGCACTTAGAACAGGACATCATCTTGCCTGCTCCAGATGGAAGTGGCGGGGCACTCTGACCACCCAAAACAGCCTAGACAGAAAAATGTCAAAAAGCCTATGGTAGCACCTTGACTTCTCAAGAAATGAAATCTAATGTGTACAATCACAACATGTAGGGCAACATCTGATAATGCACAAGAGTCACAACGTCTCTCACAAGGTGGGTGCTGGAGAGCTAGTGGATGTGCAGGCTTTCGTTCCAGCCCATCACTAACACCACTGATACCACTAGTCCAAACTGAAACCACGACTAGATCATTATTTGAAACAGGTGTTTTAGTGATGGGATGGAACAAAAGCCTGCAGACCCAGTGGCTACGTACTAGTAATAGTAGCAGCGGAATGGGAGAAACCTGGTTGTATAAACTCCTCATGGTAGTTCACGCTCTCAATATGTTGAGAGAGATACTTCTCAGAAGGTAAGCTTGATATTCAACTATAAAATATTCGGAGTGTAGATACATTAAACTGGCTGTCTGGAGCATATTATACAATAACTAAAGTATATGTGTACAGTATATATGTTTTATTGTCACATACACTGGATAGGTGCAGTGATGTGTGATGTTTTATAGGGTCAGCCATAGTACAACAGTGACCCTGGAGCAAATTAGGGTTAAGTGCCTTGCTCAAGGGCACATCGACAGATTTTTCACCTTGTTGGCTCAGATATTTAAACCAGGCAGCAACTTTTCGGTTACTGGTCCAACGCTCTAACCACTAGCCTATGACGAAAATCTTATGTCTCACAAACTAATGTGACCGCCCTCTTGAAACGCCCTCATGAAACGCTAGCTGTGCCCTTGAAAGGCTAGTAATTATATGCTGCGGGTGGAGGTTTTTCAACTTGAGAAGTGAGTTTACCCAATTCAACTTGGTTACATTTTTTTGTAGTTTGCTTGCTTTCTGACTAATTTCATACTACAACAAAAACCTAGGCATTTATACAAGTCTAAAGTAAGCCTAATAAGGATAATTAGGCTACTATAATACAATTAATGAGCTCTTACAGTGGGTGGCTGCAGTAATTTAGTTTCACAGGTGACACAAGTTGAGATATGCGGAGGGTTTCCGGTTCCACATGACGGACAGATCACCTTGTTCTACAGCACAGGAAAAGAAAGCGAGTGAACAAAAGGAAGCGAGTGGACACACACACACACACACACACACACACACACACACACACACACACAGAGTGCAAGTGAAAAAACCAACCATTTACACTGCTTTGTATTGAAAAGGTAAATGTTAACACACCTGCAAATAAAGTATTCTATATTCAAACGTGTACATGTGCAAAGTCACAAGGTGTTTGAAAGCGGAGTGTTTGTGGCAGTAAACTTGATATTTACCTGGAGTCTTAAGCTGGCCTGAGGCTGGAGCTGGGGGCTCATGGGGGCCTCACATACCACACATGTGGGGGTGTTGACAGGCACCATTGTTTTACAGTGGACACACAAGCCCATCTAAATACAAAGGAGAACCCAAACCTGGGCTGGTAAACATTGAATTGAAATGCCAGAATGAACATACAGACATTTTATCCTTGGGTGACTTAAGGGAGGAAAACTACTTAAAACACTGAATAACACTAAACTGCATTTAAATTTTGAGGCTATATACTGCAATATTCAAAAGTATATCCAAATCCTTTTTGTGATTTTCCCTGAAATCATATTATTTTGTGGTGGCATTTTTCTGCATCTTAAAACTAACACAGTAAAATTAACCTAATGTTAAATGCCACACTGTGAAATGTGCACACAATCAAAGAGTAGGCCATCAACAAAATGTTAACAATAGTAGCAGTATCAATAGTAGAAGTTGGTTTTAGGACTGGGGTGATACCTGTCCACCCTCTGTGGGTGGCAGCCTCTGGCCTGGCACAGGCAGCACAGCGGTGCCGCACTGCAGACAAAAGCGGGCAAAGGGGTCTGAGGGGCGATGGCTCAAGCACTTCGCACACCTGGGGAAAGGTAGAAGTCGCGAGAGATCATTCGCTTCTCCATTAGAAACAATCTCTCTGCATCTTTGTCTCTTGCTTTTTCTCTTTCTTTCTCTCTCTCTCTCTCTCTCTCTCTCTCGCTTTCTGTTCACTCACCTCAGAAAGTCTGTCTCCCTTTGGATCCTTGACATTTGAGTGCTGGTTAGGTTTTTGAAAGGACTGTCTTCCAAGCTTGCATTCTGAAAGACCATTTAACACCAAATAATGAATGTTCTGTGGCGTTCTAAGTAAGGAGCTGTATTTGCTCTTATGATTTGATAATCTATGCATGGTATGACAATGACCATAGGCTAACTTGGAACACCAGGGTTGTGGGTTTGATTCCCGCATGGGTCACAATGTATTTGTTAACTCTTAGCAGATTCTGATAATTGACCAAAGTACAACCAGTCACCATCATCACCGTAATAATGATATAATATAATTGATCATATAAATATAATTATAAACCGGGTGGTTCGAGCCCTAAGGGCTCTGCGTTGGGTCGTGCCTAAGAACAGCCCTTAGCCGTGATATATTGGCCATATAACACACCCCCTCGGGCCTTACTGCTTAAATAATATTCACAATATATTTTTGGTGAATGTACCAGTGTTTGAGAACGATGTGAAGACATGGGCTCCAGAGCAGGGGACACAGGCCCTAGACGGCTGCTGAGGAACCGTGGACCTTTAGGGGGCCGGAAGGTCTTTGGCACTAAAGAGGACACACAACTATTACCAAAACTTACACGCTCTTACACTGCATAACATTCATAAACTATCGGGAATCCCCTTCACATTATAAAGGGTATTATTGATAGGTTATGAAAGTTATAAAGTTTATAAGAATTAAATGAATCTCCATATATATAGTACATGTCCGTTTGACAGTGTTCGCACCATAGAGATCCTATTCTAATTCTATGGTATGCACTGACACAGCAGCTTGCACTTATTGAGACAAGCATTTATAAATGCTGATATTGAGTTTATAACAGTGTTTCACATTGCACATGAATATGATATTTAGTACTTACATTACAGTATGACAGTTGTATGGTCAAGTGTACACAAATATTTTTGTGACACTAATATTTTTATAGGGGAGGGGGAAATAGCCCTTTAGGGAAATTGGTATTGAGCTATCTTTGGGATGTTGTTTGGGCAGTGTAAATTGCTCATCAGTAAAAGTTATTCAATTAGACATACCTTGAAGCTTCAGTGAGGCATCTCCAGAACCGTTCGCTGTCCCCATCTCCTGTGAGAAACAGTACAATGCAATAGACCCACAGTAACAGTATACTCAGCTTCCCCTCAGCTTGTTCAGAACAAATATTGATGCAGATGACAACACATTTGTTTGAATGCTCCTTCATTGTAATGCATACAGTTTTCATGAGAATGCCTTAGCGCTTGATGTAGCCTAACATGCAATAACAGTTGTGTCAGTTATGTCACGTCATTGCTAGACTTCCCCAGAAAATCTGTGAAGAAGCATGACGTTTTAGTAAAGTTTTAGAGATTCATAGCAAATTTATTGCAGACTGGCAATGTGACATATCTTGTCATAAGCTGTCGTTACATGTCAAACTTCATACAACATTGAAATGAAGTGTTGGCATGCAAATATGCCTGACTATACCTGTCTAGAGAGGTCTCGTTCATACTCCTTCAGAAAGTTATCATCCTTGTCCTCAATGGAAGGTGGCTCGTTTGAGGGCACATACTCCACCAGAAATAGCTTGGTGACAATGGCACTCTCTCGACCATCCCTAAGGCAGATAAACATAAGGTCAGTTTCAGTCATCAATTATCCATAATAGCAATTATTATAACATAACAGCACCAGACCTCAGTCAAATAAGCATTTAGGGTACCCTTGATTTTGCTTGGAGTTTGCACTTTTGGGACTATTATGTTGATTCAATTGTACAGGGAAAACTAAATATATATTTGACCCAAGACTGAATGGCAATGAAACAATAAATGTCTTTGAGTGATATATTTTTGTAGAATCCTTTCACAATCCAACCTGGTGATAGCCAGAGCTTTGACTGACACTTTGCCCTCAGGTAAGCGTATTGGTCCGCTATACTTCAAAGTGTTGTTCTCTCCAAACCCGGGTCTCTTCGCCACCTCTGGTTTAGTACCATCCAGAGTGTAGTAGATAGTGACATCTTGGGTATCTAGGCAGCAATATATGTTGTTTGTCAAAAAACCTTGGAATCTAGGGCAGATGTTGTCTATCAGTGCATTGTGGATCTCATTTTTAACAATGAAACAATGTTCAAACATAAAAGTGGTAGATTATATATATTAATGTTTACTCTAGCAACATCCACACATTATGGATACATGCTTGTTTTCACCTGATTTGAGCTCCACAGGAGTTGTGGTGTCTATCTCATGCTTGGCTTTACCAGGAGGGGGAATTCGAATCGGTATGATGAGAGGCACCACAATGCAACCGGCTGCCATATTCGGTCCTATAATAAAAAATGCATTCGGCTATAAAAAACCTTTTCATCAGTCCATTGTAAAAGTGACATGTCTTATTATAAAATGTTTAAGCGGGATAAAGGCGTTGTTCTACCTGATATAGATGCGATGATCAGTGACCGCTGATGTTTCATTGCCTATTCGACGCAGCAACGGAGAAACATACTCCTTAGCAACCACCATAGCCAATGGCAGGATTCACAATGTTTTCATGGTTTATTCTCAACTTTCATTATATTAATTATCATTTTGCAATTCCTGAAATACTTTGAACTTTGAATGCTCGCGCCATAGAAATGAAATTCACTGCGTTCTATGCATGTCTTGCAGGCTCTTTCATTATATTCAAGTCAACCATTATCTAAGCATCTTTGTTATTGTTACAAAATGCACCGACTGCTTTGCTATCACTCACTAAATACAAAAATACTGATGACAATAGACGGAGGAAAGAAATCTAATTATAAATTAATTTAACTACAGTGAAAAGTATTTTCTACAGGCAATTTCCGACCTTCTATATAGCCAACCAAATGCGACTTGGACCCAAAGTCGCATGTTCAAATGTTGATTAATTGCATTGCTAGCTAGCTAGCTACCTACCTAACTAACTAAACAAACATTCATACAATATTTTACAATTCTCCGCGATGGCGGATGTGAAAGTAAAGAAAGAATCTTCTGATCCTGTAGACATTGAAAACAGGTTTGTCGCTGTCAAGAAGGTCCTAGCATAGGCTAGCTCGCAACCTAGTTAGCTGTCTATTTTTCACTTGCTCAAATGGGCTACATTTGACCAACTATAGTAGCTAGCAAGACTTAGACCAAGGGACTTAACATTAGCTACTTTTAAATATGCCTTATACAACTTAAAGCTGAAAAATAAGGCGTTTCAATTAATTCAGCCATGTTTTCAATCCTAAACTAGACCCACAAGTTTGACAATGACGGTTTGATTCATGTAGCTAGCTAGCTAACTACTGTATAATAGATGAGCTAGCTACTGTAATGCTCGTAATCTACTAGCTATCTAGCTACGTAAATCATTATTTCTGAGTAATCAGTAAGACATTTATTGTTGAATTTATAGTAAATCTGATGTCCCGACTACCTAGGTTCCTAACTAACGTTAATGTTCTCTATTATAAAGGATAAAGGCACTCTGTCAACAGTTCCCTCATGGAATAACAGACCAGGTGATCCAGAATGACATGCCTCATTTGGAGGCTCAACAGAGAGCCATGGCCATCAACAGACTACTGTCATTGGTAAGTGGCACAGGTGTAGCCGTGGTGCCAGTCCGTTTCTGATCTCTTAACGACTCCTTATGGAATTGTCATGCCAATAGGCTCAATAGTTCTGGTTGATAGCGCAATGCTGAGGATAAGAATATTGTTAACAAGTTTGATTTTGTGCACACAGGGTCAGTTGGACCTTCTACGAAACAGCTCAGGACTTCTATACCGCATGAAGGATGCCCAGACAGCAAGGTAAATGTCAGCATCGTCATTTAACAATGTTTTTTTAAGGAAGCCTTTAGGAAGGACTTTTATTTTTGGATGATTGGTGACTAACTGTGTTTTTATTATGTCCCAAAGCAAAATGAAAGGCTCCGACAATCAAGAGAAGCTGGTTTATCAGGTCATTGAGGATGCAGGAAACAAAGGTAGGAATTTCAGAGGGGTCCTGTCCAGACAACCCATAGCCCCTGTCCCCTTAGGTAGCCTACTTGGGTAGATCAGACGGAATTGGATAGGTATAAGCTAGGCTAAGTGATATTTTCCCCATATTGTTTACATCTATCCAATCCTCTCAGATCTACCCAAGTGCTATGGGGTAAGAGATGGGTGTTGTCTTTGGATGGGGCCATCAAGTCCATTCAAACCTGGCCAACTCACCCAGTTCCCACTTGACACTTCACTGTATCCACAACCACATTATTCTCCATTAGTGTATTTCTTTGTGAAATGTTCTTTAAATTTGTATATTTATGAACTGTCCTCTTGTTTTACACAGGGATCTGGAGCAGGGACATTAGATATAAGAGCAACCTTCCTCTGACAGAGATCAACAAGATCCTCAAGAACCTAGAGAGCAAGAAGCTGATCAAGGCTGTGAAATCAGTGGCTGTGAGTCGAGCTTCAAACACTAAAATATTCTGAAATGCACATTTTAAAAAGCAGCGAAAAATAATTGAATCAAGAAAAGCACCACTTAATAATATGAATGCATCAGCAGACATGCTATCCAAACTCTATATAATTGTTTAGTCTCCCTTATAATGAGTTATTGTTGTTGTTTGTCCAGGCGTCAAAAAAGAAGGTTTACATGCTATACAACCTGCAGCCAGACCGCTCGGTGACTGGGGGAGCCTGGTACAGTGACCAGGACTTTGAGTCTGAGTTTGTGGAGGTTCTCAATCAGCAGTGTTTCAAATTCCTTCAGAGTAAGGTGAGGGGTCCACTGAATGGGAGTGGGACAAATGTCTTACAATGGCCAAGTCACAGAAATGAAAAGGGTGTGTTCTGTACTGTAAATGTTTGAAAATAAGCTACTAATTACACTGATTTTATATGAGCACATCAACGTTGGGAACAGTGTGTAGCAAGCTTCAATCTAATATATTATGCCATGAAGAAAAACTTTCCGGCTTCTGGGGCATTTGCATTTGTTTTGGAATGCACCCTACAATTCTTCCAATTCTAAATGCAGGGCTGGTTGACAAAGCCAGAAATGACTCTGGCTCCTAGTTATAGGCTCTCTGGTAACCAAGAGTTTACTAAGACATAATTTCTTCGGTCATGTTGGTTTGTTTGTCACCCTCTAGGCCGAGGTGGCGAGGGACAGCAAGCAGAACCCCATGGTGCAAAGAAACAGTTCCTTTGCCACCTCTCACGAAGTGTGGAAGTATATTTGTGAACTCGGTATCAGCAAGGTGAGACTGTTGCTGGCTACATTCTGTTTGGTTTTGACTGCAGATTTTTCACGTTTTGACAGGTAACGTGCAAAGTTGTCAAGACCAGGGTGGAATCCTCCACTGGTTGGTCAGGACCGGGCATATTTGTCCATACTTAGTACTATTATCACACTATTGGCCAAACAGAGCTGTACTGTCTGTACTGGATTGGTTATGAATCTGCCATAGTTGCAGGAAACGGTCTGGAAAGGTCCATGCAAAAAGAAAATATCAGAGCCAACAAAGTATGGTTGGTACACTGTACAAATAATGTGAAAAGGGTACAATGTGAGGGGGTCAAATGTAACAACTGTCTCACTTTTTTAGCATACAGTTGCTATGTATTTCCTATGGAGGTTGTAAGTCTGAATATTGCACTTTGTGTACAGGTGGACCTGTCTATGGAAGACATTGAGACTATTCTGAACACACTCATCTACGACGGCAAGGTGGAGATGACCATCATCGCGGCCAAGGAGGGCACTGTGGGCAGTGTGGACGGCCAGATGAAGCTGTACAGAGGGGTCAACCCCATCATCCAGCCCACGGGCCTGGTCAAAGCGCCCTGTGGCCTCTGTCCGGTGAGCCCCCCTTCACAGGCAACAGGAGCCAAGTGGCTCCGTTTCAATACCCATACCAGCATATCACTTGGTATTAAACATTGCATTGGGGATATATACTGAGTGTACAAAATATTAGGAACACCTCTTTCTGTGACCGACTGACCAGGTGAAAGCTATGATCCTTATTGATGTGGCTTGTTAAATCCACTTCAATCAGTATAAATGAAGGGGTGGAGACAGGTTAAAGAAGGATTTTTAAGCCTTTAAGAAAATTGAGACATGGATTGTGTGTGTGCCATTCAGAAGGTGAATGGCAAGACACAAATATTTAAGTGCCTTTGAACAGGGTATGGTAATAGGTGCCAGACGCACCGGTTTGTGTCAAAAGAACTACAACGCTGCTAGGTTTTACACGCTCAACAGTTTCCTGTGTGTATCAAGAAGGGTCCGCCACCCAAAGGACATCCAGCCAACTTGACACAACTGTGGGAAGCATTGTAATCAACATGGGCCTCTGTGGAATGCTCTTGATACCTTGTCGAGTCCATGCCCAGATGAATTGAGGCTGTTCTGAGGGCACAAGGGGGGTGCATCGATATTACGGTGTTCCTAATATTTTGTACACTGTATATACCAGTGGTCGCCAACCGGTCGATCTTCACGGCATTCCTAGTTGATAGCCAAATATTTCTGTAGAAAAGCCAACAAACAATAAAGGCTTGCGCTCCTTTTTAAAAAATTGTGTTGAGCTGTTGCCGGCTGGTGCACTTGATTCAAAAGTCCTGTGCACCGGGTAGCAAAGTGTTCCAATGAGACAAACTCCGCCTACCCGGCAGTCCGGCAAATTTGTGACTAAATCGAGTGCACCTACTGTGCTGCTCAAATCACTGGCTAGAGTTTCCATGACCCTGGCCACAAGTTTAATAGGCTACTAGCCTACGTAAGATTGGATCACTTTTAAAACCATGACCACAGAGAGACTGTCAATGAATTCAGCAAAGAGCTGCTGTTTTTATGAGGGAGTTCATGTTTCAGTTTTATATTCAGCACTGTCACTGTTTTTATTCAACACTATTACAAAACGTGCTTCTCGGTACTTCCGCTCGGGCTGCAGCTGCAATGAATGAGAAGCCAAGTATCGACAGCCCTGCATTTTATTATTATTAACAGCTCGTCGTGACGATTTTAAGATTAGGGAATATTTAACTTTCTCTGGTCATAGGAACAACAATGCATTTGTGCATGAGGCAGATGCGGTGCAACTTGAGTTTTGCCATCAGATGGAAGACTGTGTCCCCTCTCTCTGGTCAGTTTCACCGGAGGAAAGGAATGAGAGAGCAGGGACCGTGAGAGGCGGTTGGGAAAAATCGTTTTGAACGGTCATCCAACTCGGAATTCCAAGTCGGAAACTCGGGTGTCTTTCTTGAGCCCAGACTTTGACCTGAAGATCACTGACGTCGTGATTTGATGTCGTTGACCATCAGGTGCAGGTACCATCAGTCCAGTAAAAAAAAAAGGAAACTATTTCAATTCATGCTCCACGGTGCCTCACAAGTGCTAAACCAACTGATCTATTTTGTCATCAAAGCTCGAGTTTTGAAATATAATATAGTCTGATTAACAGTATTGGCAGGCCAATCATATAGCCAATATGCTGTGATAATGTATTAGGCCTACAGCCCAAACCTCATTCTTACAAAACTGTTTGTGTGAGGTTAATGTAAAAAAAGAAAAAAACATCTGAGGAGTAGATCTCAGCTTGCTTTTTGACTGCAAAAGTGATCTTGACTCAGGTTGGTGACCACTGGTGTAGACGACATCACTGGTGTTGCGTTTTCCTTCATTAGCGTTGTTTATAGTTTGCTACACCAAAAGCAGCAAACGGAGGCACAAATCAAAATCAAAGCGCCAGCCACTTTATCAGTTGAGAATGCTTCAGAGACACGTGTAGGAAACACACATGCCCTGTATAGTTTGGCCGTAAGTGGTATGCTAGTGTGGACATTGGCGTGCCCAGTCACTCGTCAAACACTAGAAAGGCATGTTTTGACCTTGGGCTGGGCAGACAGAAAGCAGACCTGCAAAGTTTTGATCCTAAATGTTTTACTATTTCTATTCAAAGTACTTCACCTGTAGCCAGATAGCCAGCAGGAAATGCTAGAAAAAGGTAAAGTAAGTATGGTGATGCAGGAGAGTACTTTTGTTTATTTAACTAGGCAAGTCAGTTAAGAACAAAATCGTATTTACAATGATGGCCTATCTGGGAACAGTGAGTGGATTAACTGCCTTGTTCAGGGGCAGAATGATAGATTTGTACCTTGTCAGCTCGGGGATTCGATCCCGCAACCTTTCGCTTACTGGCCCAACGCTCTACTAGGCTACCTGCTGCCCATAATCTCCACTAAATGTATTTCTCTCTTTCTTCTCTTAGGTGTTTGATGATTGTCATGAAGGAGGTGAAATATCCCCCTCTAACTGTGTGTATATGGCAGAGTGGCTGGACTTTTGATCAGTGACTTGGCATGTTTAGTTTTTTTTTTCCCTCTGAAAAAGTTTCATGTATACTTTTTTTTTTTCTAGCAACCTTTGATGCATCTATTTTTATTTATACAGGGCTTAATAAATATTTTAAGACTGACTGAGAACGTCTACTCTCCTTGGGAATGTAACAAGCTCAATTGTGTCCTGCCGCTACATTTTCATCTATTCTTAAAAAAAAAAAAATGTATTTAACCTTTTATTTATCTAGCACTCATGAAAGTGTTGAAGATGAACAAGTTTTGCAAAAGCATTCCTTTTGCTCTGGAAATAAACATAGAAATTGTTTAACTTCTTCAGCACACATGATATAACACAGCATTGTTATATTATAAAAAAGCCTAAAGCTTTTTGTCAGACACGTTTTTAACCCCCTTGTGCCAATGTGAATATTACCTGTAGCAATAGCAATCATACAGCTGCCTACATTGCAGTTATGTAGATATCAGATTGCTAAATCATGTTGATGATGAGCCTTAGCTTCAAAGGGGAAGTCAGTAATTTAGTAGACACTATATATAGCAACTATAGGGCATTTAATTCAAACTAAATCACAATTGCAGGTAAAACTTGTAATTATCTGCAAAATCTTGAGTAATTGTGTCAGATGCTCGATTAGATTCTGGGGAGAGATGTAAGAGAAAAGCCACTAGCAAAGTCTCCACCCCATTAAACGGAAACTCTCAGCCAAACTAAAGCTGTCAGTGTAATGTATTTGCAATCAAAATGTGTCTGCAAGAACAGATCACTCGAGGCAACTCTTAAATACACTGAGCGTTATGGCTTTGCTACAAAGCCCTTGCTTACAGTGCTTCAGACAATCCCACACTTGTAATCTTGGAAGATTGTTGGGAATATGAAGTATCTCAGAGGGGTTTTGGCTCGGTGATTGGAAAAAGGGTAGAGGGGTATGCGATCAGCGATCTAGTAAGGCTGACTGGTATGTTCATGCCTGAAGGCCTTAGGTAGATCTCAATCTGATTGAAGAAAATGAGTGGTATGATGTAGATCATTTGGGTACACTAGATCACTGTAATCAGTTTTATTCCTGTTTGGCAATGTTGGATTGATGGGTCCCAATAGCATGTGTTTTTATACCGGAGTTCAATGTTAGCCTGTGCAAGCGATTACCCTAATGTTTGTCTGTAAATTCTGTTTGGGGGCAAGCACCAAGACCACAGTTTGTCGCAGGCTTTTTGTGCCAAAACCATCAACATAGTTAAGGGATGGAAACACATATTCTGTCTTTTCTCACAGCATTTTATTTGCAAGAAGCCAGTTTGATGGAAACTCACGGCTGTCAGTAAAATGTGCATTTGTGGGTGAATCTTAATATATGCTGAACTCTTTCAACAAACTGCTGGAAACACAGGTGAATCAAAACTGGCGAGTCTTCCGAAGAGCACTCAAAGTAATGGAGCAAAAGATGAGCACATTGATGACATTGTGAACTACACTTGATAAATTGGAATCTCCATCATATTGTAATCATAAGGGTCCACATGAGGATTCCCCAGAGGGACACAGAGGGAAGGGAGCAACTGAACAGATATTCTTAATTGGGCTATACTCCTCATTGCGTGTCATATTCCAATGGCGGACAACTGCTGCTTTTTAAGCTGCTGCCCTCAGCTTTCGCATTGCGTCAATGAGCTCAGGGAATTGTGTGTTCTGGAAGTGTCCTCGGTCTGTGTACTTGTGCAGCACCGCGCCCAGGCCCTCGGCCACAGCTTGCTGCTCCTCCCAAGGCAGGAAGGGGTCATCCGTGGAGCCAAACTGAACGATGTGCCCAACGTTTCTTCTCATTTGCTCCCACTCCCATGGCCGGCTAAAATATCCTGAGTGAAGAGATGCACAGGGAGACATAACGGCGTGTTCCAAGCTGCCTACATTGCAGTCACATACTATCAGATCATTAAATTATATTGATGGGGTCTCTGCAATGTCAAGCACTACTTCCACATTTGCAGGGATCGGATACAGATCTGAATTGGTCTCATATCTCTACAAATGAGGAAATGGAGTTGTACATTTAAACCAATTACTTTACGATATGATAATCTGTACATCCCGACTGCAATATAGGCATACTGGGATGCAGCCACTGTTTCAGTGACTTGTGGGGGATGGATAAACGAGTGATCATTTACATTAAACTGGATTTAGGGACACTTGACTGCAGCTTTTCTGTGGAGCTCTTGTATCACAATTCAGAAATGAACACTAGGCTAGTCTAAACACCTGGGCCCAGTTTTTCAGAATCAGAATGATCTGGATTCTGTAACTCCCTATTTTGCTTTCCAGGATCAACCTGGGTGATTTGGAGCCAGAAAATGGTTGGATATGTGTTATTCTGATCCAGACATTAAAGGCTCAACCTCACATAATCTGTATTTTCAGTGCTTTGAATAGGTCTTCACCTTGCCATGTACTGGACAGGCAATGTTACTACAGATGACTAAACTACATGAATAAAGATATTCATATAAATTATGGAGCTTGCTTCTCTTATCACTTGTAAGTACATGCTTTTATTTGACACTCTCAATACAACAACTGCCCACATACCTATACTACAGTCGATTTAACATAATGGAAATATTTAATGAAACCTTTTTTATTTCTCTGAAATTCCACTATTGTAATGCCTTTCACCTTTCTAAATCTACCCTTCTAGTGAGATCAAAATGATCCAGATTTCCATCACTACACACCGAATGATCAGAATCAAAGTTTTGAAATACACAATGCAAATATTTAATCCAGCCCGAATCCAATTAGAAAAGTGGCTGTCATAGTTAATTGGAAGTGACACTGGTAAGTAATCTGTAAACTCACCACTCTCTCTCTCATTCTCATCTCCCAGGTCAGAAGTATAGGCACCCACCAGAATGAGGCCAAACACGTTGTGTGTTTCTGCATACCTGCATGGTACCACAAAATTAGGTAGAGTAACTTTCCAACAAACAAAAAACAAAGAGTTTGCATGAGGAATATCCTCAAATTCTTTGTCATCACTATCCTACCTCATGGCTGCAGCTGCCCCAGAGCTGTGGCCAATGATGACAGTCTCCTCATCACATTGGAGTTCCTCCTGTATGAATGGCAACCATATGCTCTCTCTGGCTGTCACTAGAAAAAGACAGAATACAGTACGAGCACCTCACAGTAATGACATTGGAGGCCCAAAATGAAGGGGTTTAAATACTGAACTTCATTCTACATACCTGGGTCAGGCATGTTGCTCAACAGGCAGGTCACATCTGGAATCTACAGGACAGCAAGTTAACTATTAATACCAAATTAAGTATCAGTAAGTAAAGGTTGAAAATGGGTGATTCCATGCTAGGATAGCCCAAAAAATGTTTGGCATTTCAGATTGTTATTGCAATTCTCACATAGAAACTTCTTTGGTTGGAAGGATGTTATGATTTTTTACATTTGCATCACACACCATTTTTGAGAAAAGCATGACCTATACCTCTCATGAGACCCTACGATCCGTGAACTGCACATGATACAGACATCTTGGTTTCATTATACTCCTTATAGTGTGCTTTAAAATATGGAGTATGTCGAAATTCTGAAACGCAATTGTTCACAATATATTCAACATTGGAAACATTAATATGAATATCTCAAAAGTACCCTTTTTGATATAGCTTATTTTTAGTTTGAAACAATATACTCTTCAAACACGTCACATTTCCAGAGTGGGTGCTTTGCTACTTTTAAAGATATGACCCATTTTATACATAGGTCATTAACCAATGTCAATTTCTATCATATTTAAGCAAATCACCAGGAAGTTCCCTTTGAATGAATTTCCCCTTCAATGTGTCATAACTTCATAAGTAGCAGAGCACCCACTGGAAATGTGATGTACTTGTAAAGTATATTGTTTTTAAACAATGTCTAAAAATGTACAAAATCAAAAAGGGTACTTTTGAGACATTAACATTTTTAATGTTGAATAAATTAATTTGAAACATTTTATTTCAAAATCTAGACATACTCCATCATACTCTTCCATCATATGGTGTAACTCTGTGTTGTTATATGTGTCAAATTGCTATGCTTTATCTTGGCCAGGTCGCAGTTGCAAATGAGAACTTGTTCTCAACTAGCCTACCTGGTTAAATAAAGGTGAAATAAATAAATAAATATATATATATATATCATTCTCAGAAATGATTTGGGATACAAATGTAAAAAGCATATCAAACATTCTTCCTCCAAATGAAGTTTCTATGGAATATTTTCCAGAATAATCATAGACCATATCTCTTCCATGCATATCACTTGTCAATTAGAACCATGCAAGGAGGATATCCTCCATCCAAAATGCAGGGCCCTGTATAGAGCTAGCTTATAATGTGATATCTGAGGAATCTAGGCTAGTTTATAATGTGATATGTGAGAAATAAAGGCATTTGTGGAAATCTGTCACTGAATATAATAATTCATTATTTGGTGTGTATTAATATGCATGTGTGAATTTGATTATTATAAATGTTTTAATCCCAACTCCCATAGACAAAGCCACCTTGCCATTTCATAATTGCTGTTGTAGCTACTGCTGGCTAGCATGAGGATGAAAAAGGCAGTTTTTCAGGAAAATATACGTAGATCTTCTCCATGTACCATATCTCGCACTGGCACACTGCTGTCTTAATGTAACCATGATTGCGTTCCGACGCCCATGAGCCCAGTGTAAAGGTAGGGTCAGGTATCTTCTGGCAAAAGTAAAACAAGTGGTTCCTACAGTTTAAAGTTCATGAGGCATTGAAAAGTTAAATTCTTCTTGATGTATACATATCATTACTCTAAAAGTCCAAAATGTATGTAACAAGCAGAGTAACCAATACATGAAACAGTTGTCAAAATCATAGGAGCCACAGAACGCACATCCCGTATTGGGAGCATGAGGACGCAAGCTCTTAGACTTCCGCATACTTTAACAGTGCGCACCTTATTTATCTGTTTTTTGGCCCATCCATACCAATTGGACCGCTCTACATCTCCAGCTCCATTTCCTGGGACAATTATCGCTTTCGTCAGTGGCATTTTCTCTTATCCACGTTGTCTTCTGTCGATGTTGAATACACTTCCCTAAACAATGCTGACTGTGAGTAGTCATGTGACTTTCATCAGTGCTTGTTCGAGTGAGTCAATTTTGCGCAGCGAATGGTTGTGTTCCAGATAGGCCATAGAACTATTAGAGGACTCAAACCAGTTTTAGCATGTACATGGCCATTGAGGGCTTCCACCATTGAAGGAGTTCGACTAAGTGCACCAGGCTATGGCCCGTGAACTGAACAGACAAAAGCAGTGAGGGAGGAGCACCCTTCTCAAATTGTCAACAAGGCAGCATGGTGCATCGTTCAGAAACATACAACATATCTTTTCCATAAAATATATGTTATCATTTTAAAACTAGTTTTCATTGGGAAGGCAGATAAAACAATTACTGTTGCATTACTCCACACGCTTAACCTTCGTCACTTTTGTTTTGGGCCGACTTCTCCGTCGGCCAAAATGGGGAACCTGGCTCACGCCTGGGAGACAGCCCGGTTCCGAAACCAATGCAATCAACGGTCTGGGGCATTAATCGAACCCCTTCATTTTGAAGTAGTCAACTGGTTGGGAGCGATCGGCCATTGATCCGAGCATCGTCTTAATCTTCAAATGGTGTGCTATGGTTTGTAAATGGATGTAAACTATATCAACGCCATCTTGTGGACACAATAAATGAATGCCACACAAGACTTGGTTCAGGACTCCAGCACTGCAGGTGACCTTAAATCACTAATATTAGCTTTACACTTTTTTCAAACACAAAATAAGAAGAAAATGGGCCAATGCAGCCGTTTTTATTTCAATATCCAATCATTTCTAGGCAACAATTAAGTACCGTACTGTGAGTGTTTTCAAATAAAACGGTCCAAAAGAAACAACTTCTTAGCAAAGAGCAATTTCTCAAGCAAATATTTTTTTCTAGGACTCTCTGGGAGTGGTCTGAGTGGGGAGGGGGAAACTGAAAACCAGCTGTTATTGGCAGAGGTTTGGAACTCTTTCATATTGGTCTATTAACTAATTTACCACCAGGCATGCCAAAACCACATCCCACCAAAACGGACATACATTTTAGGTTGTCTTTTCAAACAGCTCTCACACTAAACGGGCATTATCCTTATTTTTACAATGTCACAGTATTATTCCAACCTCATAGTGTTGAAATGTATATAAAACATTGGAAAATCCAATTTTTGTCTGCACTGGGCCTTTAAAATGGAGACTCAATGGCGCTGCCCATGCTGTCACAGACGCAATAATGGCACAGATACAAAGATAAGACCTCTTTCCATCAAATGACAAAATAATTATATAATTCCATCACAAATTACCAGATATTTCAAGCATACATTATGGTAGACATACAGTAGATCCAGAATACATTGGTATAGGTTCAAATAAACTAAAAAAAAGTGCTGTAAGTCAGCTATTCCTATGGAAGTTTAGTTGCTAATTGTTTGTGTCACATTTGGACTTGATTTTTGGGCTGTATTTGTTTTATTTAACTAGGCAAGTCAGTTAATTAAAAACCAATTCTTATTTTCAATGACAGCCTAGGAACAGTGGGTTAACTGCCTTGTTCAGTGTACCATCGAATTTGCAATAATCAACACTTGCATATTTGCCTATATGTACGGAGTATTCTTCATATTGTCATATTAATCTTAGAAAAATAAGTATTTGAAAGCAATATACTTTTCTGTCTGAAAATAAAACGATTTTCCTCAACTGCGTTATTCACTCCAGTCAGCAGATGGCGATGTGTGTCTTGTAGTGGACTGCACTGTTCTTTTGGCTGTTTCGAATACAACAACAGATCCCATATCTATCCGACATTGCCGAAACATTTAAGCTTTTTAGACCATTTTGGTATACTAGTCGCGATGTGTTTTAAATACACTTTTATCATATCTAGTAATTACCTCGTGATTTCATATGTTCATATTAATCAGCAAGCTGGCAGACACCTATAGGTTGTCTTCAAACTAGATTAGCACTAGCCTAGTTGCTAATGATAGCTAGATAGTTAGCTAACATCCCCGAACATGAGCTCACTGAGCTACTTCCCCCCTGCTAAAGAAGAGGATGTCTACTGGACAGAGACAGACGCTCTCGTGAAAAAGGAGAAGGAAGAGGAGGCTGTCACAGTAAAAACATTTTTTGAAGAATTTACAATGAAAGAAGAGGAAGACGCTTTCAGAGTGAAAGAAGAGGAAGAGAATGAGGAGGATGCAGTGGTTGGCGTGAAAGAGGAGGAGGGTGAGATGACTGTCTCATTGAAAGAAGAGGAGGCGGGTGACAAAGAGGAGACTGGAAATCTTAACACCAGTGAGTACAGTCTTAAAACGGGGAGAGTCTTAAACTGATGTGTGATTTTTAAAGTGGCATCCCACTGAAGTTATACACTTGAATATGTTGTTCTGTACTGTAGGAATTGTTAAATCCACACATGTGCATTTTGCTATTTGCCTCATGACTCCACGTACTTTGTTGACAATGAACTTTCTTGTTTTCCCTACCGTGGGACAGACTATGTTTGTTCCCACACTCGGGACTCTCAATTGATTACACATACTTTTATCCTCCCATCCTATTCTAACCACCACTCGCTGGCTTTGGATTCATGTTATCTGATGAAGTTGCTGTATAATATTATTTTAATGCACATTCAAATGCCATGAATCAACACTGCAGAGCTCTCCCTGTCCTCTGCCATGCCTTGATTGTGTTACTGTGCATGTACACCCTGGCCCATCTACTGTTGCTATCCCAATTCTGACTTGTGCTCTGATATCTGTTTCATTGTTTTCTGCTCTCGTGAAAGCATGGGTTTTCTGCACATTAACACTAGAAGCTTATTACCTAAAATGTATCAATTGGAAGTGTGGGTTCTCAGCTCCAAACCAGATGTGGTGGTTAAGAAAGAGTGTTTTGAATACTGATGTTAACCTTTCTGGCTATAACCTTTTTCTGCAAGACAGATCTTCCAAAGGTAGGAAATGGCAATCTTTACCCAGGATCACTTAGAGTGCTCGCTTGTCTCCACCAAGTCTGTCCCCAAACAATTTGATTTGCAGGTTTTAAGCATTAAACTTTCAAATAGCTCATTGTTGACTGTTGCGGGTGTTATTGTCCTCCATCAGCACCTTGCCTGTACCCTACCTGCTCTAATCTCTCTCCTGGCCCCTTAAACCAAGTCTGAATTTGTCCTGCTAGGTGACCTAAACTGGGACATGCTTAAACCACCTGACAAAGTCGTAAAGCAATGGGACTCCCTAAATCTTTCTCAGATTATTACCAATCCTACAAGGTATGACTCCAAACACCCAGAAAAGGCTACTCTCCTCGATGTTATCCTCACAAATAATCATGATAGGTACCCGTCTGGTGTTTCTGTAATGACCTTAGTGATCACTGTTTTACAGCCTGTGTTCGTAATGGCTGCTTAGTGAAACATCCTGTCCTGATTTGTCATACACGCTTGCTAAAAAACTTTAGTGAGCAAGCCTTCCTTCATAACCTGGCCTCTTTAAGTTAGTATATAATCAGCCTGATCCCCTCTGTCGAAGAAGCTTGGACCTTCTTTTTTGATAGCTTCAGTGATCTTGTTAACAAACACATCCTCATAAAGAAAATGAGAATTAAAAACAGGATCAGACCCTTGTTCGACCGTAATCTTGCCGAGTCACTCCACCTCAAGAATTGCATTTGGCAAAAGGCTCGGCAAACGGAAACTCAGGCTGACTGGCTCTCGTTCAGACAAATGAGAAATACGTGCACTCAGGCTATCTGGAAGGCCAAAGTTAGTTACTTTAAGGAGCAGTTCTCTTTCTGGGTTTAACCCCAAGAAATTCTGGAAAACAGTTAGACCTGGAGAATAAACCCTCCTCACAGCTGCCCATGTCCCTGAAAGTTGATGTGGTTGTTACTGACAAGAAGCACATGGCTGAGCTCTTTAATCACCACTTCATTAAGTTAGGATTCCTATTTGACTCAGCCATGCCTCCTTGCCCATCTCTTAATCTCCCACCCCTTCTAGTGCGACAAGCCCCGATGCTCCTCCCTTTTTCCCCCTGCCCCGCTTCAACGTTTCTCCCTGGAGACAGTTACTGAGTCCGAGGTGCAAAAGGAGCTCCTTAAACTTGACCCTAAAAAAACATCCGGGTCAGATTAAACTTTCTTCTTTAAGGTTGCTGCCACTATAATCACCAAGCCTATCTCTGACCTTTTTAACCTGTCTCCCCTCTCTGGAGAGGTTCCCATTGCTTGGAAAGCAGCCATGGTTAGTCCTTTATTTAAAGCGGGAGACCAAGCTGATCCTAACTGTTATAGGCCTATTTCTATTTTGCCCTGTTTATCAAACGTTTTGGAAAAACTTGTCAATAATCAACTGACTGGCTTTCTTGATGTCTGTAGAATTCTCTCTGGTATGCAATCTGGTTTCCGCTCAGGTTATGGATGTGTCACTGCAATCTTAACGGTCCTCAATGATGTCACCATTGCCCTTGATTCTAAGCAATGTTGTGCTGCTATTTTTATTGACTTGGCCAAAGCTTTTGATACGGTAGACCATTCCATTCTTGTGTGCTGACTAAGGAGTATTGGTGTCTCTGGTATGCTAATGACCTCTCTCAAAGAGTGTATAAAGCCAGAACATCTGCTGACTCAGCCACTGCCTGTCACAAGGGTGTACCCCAAGGCTCGATCCTAGACCCCATGCTCTTCTTAATTTACATCAACAACATAGCTCAGGCAGTAGGAACCGCTCTCATCCATTTATATACAGATGATAGTCTTATACTCAACTGGCCCCTCCCTGGATTTTGTGTTAAATGCTCTACAACAAAGCTTTCTTAGTGTCCAACAAGCTTTCTCTGCCCTTGTTCTGAATACCTCCAAAACAAAGGTAATGGGGTTTGGTAAGAAGAATTCCCCTCTCCCCAAAGGTGTGATTACTACCACTGAAGGTTTAGAGCTTGAGGTAGTCACCTCATACAAGTACTTGGGAGTATGGCTGATGGTACACTGTCCTTCTCTCAGCACATATCAAAGCTGCAGGCTAGAAAACCTGCAGGCTTGGTTTCCTCTCGTAATCACCTCAGCATATATCTACTTCAGCCCTTATCCTCCATATACAACATCCGTTCAGCCAGTCACATTCTGTTAAAAGTCCCCAAAGCACACGCATCCCTTTGTCGCTTGTCTTTTTAGTTCGCTGCAGCCTACGACTGGAACGAGCTGCAACAAACCGTCAAACTTGACAGTTTTATCTCAATCTCTTCATTCAAGGACATAATCATGGACACACTTACTGACAGTTGTGGCAGCTTTGCCTGATGTATTGTTGTCTCTACCTTCTTGCCCTTTGTGCTGTTGTCTGTGCCCAACAATGTTTGTACCCCATGTTGTGCTGCTGCCGTGTTGTGTTGCTACTAGAGGTCGACCGATGAATAGGAATGGCCGATTAATTAGGGCAGATTTCACGTTTTCATAACAATCGGAAATCGGTATTTTTGGACACCGATTTTGCCTCTTTCTTTTTCTTTTTTTTTACACCTTTATTTAATCTTTATTTAAATAGGCAAGTCAGTTAAGAACACATTCTTATTTTCAATGACGGCCTAGGAACAGTGGGTTAACTGCCTCGTTCAGGGGCAGAACGACAGATTTTCACCTTGTCAGCTCGGGGGATCCAATCTTGCAACCTTACAGTTAACTAGTCCAATGCAATAACGACCTGCCTCTCTCTAGTTGCACTCCACAAGGAGACTGCCTAATACGCGAATGCAGTAAGCCAAGGTAAGTTGCTAGCTAGTTAAACTTATCTCTATAAAAAACAATCAATCAGTCAATCATAATCACTAGTTAACTACACATGGTTGATGATGTTACTAGATATTATCTAGCATGTCCTGCTTTGCATATAATCTGACTGAGCATACAAGTATCTAAGTATCTGACTGAGCGGTGGTAGGCAGAAACAGGCGCGTAAACATTCATTCAAACAGCACTTTTGGGCTTTTTGCCAGCAGCTCTTCATTGTGCGTCAAGCATTGCGCTGTTTATGACTTCAAGCCTATCAACTCCCAAGATGAGGCTGGTGTAACCGAAGTGAAATGGCTAGCTAGTTTAGCGTGCGCTAATAGCGTTTCAAACGTCACTCGCTCTGAGCCTTGGAGTGGTTGTTCCCCTTGCTCTGCATGGGTAACGCTGCTTCGAGGGTGGCTGTTGTCGTTGTGTTCCGAGTTCAAGCCCAGGGAGGAGCGAGGAGAGGGATGGACGAGGGATGGACTCTATACTGTTACACTGGCAATACTAAAGTGCCTATAAGAACATCCAATAGTCAAAGGTTAATGAAATACAAATGGTATAGAGGGAAATAATCCTATAATTCCTATAATAACTACAACCTAAAACTTCTTACCTGGGAATATTAAAGACTCATGTTAAAAGGAACCACCAGCTTTCATATGTTCTCATATTCTGAGCAAGGAACTTAAACATTAGCTTTCTTACATAGCACATATTGTACTTTTACTTTCTTCTCCAACACTTTGTTTTTGCATTATTTAAACCAAATTGAACATGTTTCATTATTGATTTGAGGCTAAATTGATTTTATTGATATATTATATTAAGTTAAAATAAGTGTTCATTCAGTATTGTTGTAATTGTCATTATTACGAATAAATAAAATTAAAAAATCGTCCGATTAACCGGTATCGTTTTTTTGGTCCTCCAATAATCGGTATCAGCGTTGAAAAATCATAATCGGTCGACCTCTAGTTGCTACTGTCATGACGTGGCCCTTTATGGGTGTAGAACGTCCCCCCGTCATGCAGAAAAATCTGTTTATGAGAATGTGTGAATAGTCTGTGGACACTTAAGGGACAGTTGTGACGAGTGTGTTTCATTTGGTGATCTCATGAAGTACTGGAAACACACATAACAGTATCTCTGGAAGTGTACATTTCCCAGCTGTCAGGTTTACATCTAAATATTGTGAAAAGTATGTGATTAAGCATGAAACTATTTGTGAAAAGATGTAATGTGATATTAACTGTCTAAATGAGAGTATGGAGTTTCATATAAAGATGAACTTGTCAGTGGCCACACCCCCGTGAGCCCAGACATCACATTTGGCGTCATGGACTGCCCTTTTCTACCGTTACATATAAAACCCACTCCTGATGTAATTCACTTAAGACGAAGCAAACACCAGCTTGAGCTGGGGTTGCAAATGGTTGAATTTCTGAGATCAAAACATGCCGGGTGACGCTGGTGTGTGAAGTGGTTGACACTACAACTCTACCAAAGGACAAGACGAATCCACGTGGAGCATTGGCTACATGGCTGGAAATGGTTCAACTCTGAGACTATCGATCCCTACAGAATAAGAGCAAATCTTAGAAACAAATTACTAGTCTGCAACTATAAATTATGTAAACCGAGGATGAGAATACAGACAACTGCCGAAACATCTATTCTATGAGGACATTTCTGAATGGTACTCTGAAGTATTCATTCTAACCACAAAATAATTTGATCTTTGGGGAAACGCAACCAGAGAGAGAGACTCTGAACTCTCCAGCAGACTGACCGGATTCCAACAGAGAAGACAACAATGGCGTACAGTTGAAGTCGGAAGTTTACCTACACTTAGCTTGGAGTCATTAAAACTCGTTTTTCAACCACTCCACAAATTTCTTGTTAATTAACAAACTATAGTTTTGGCAAGTCGGTCAGGACATCTACATCGTGCATGACACAAGTAATTTTTCCAACGTTTGTTTACAGACAGATTATTTCACTTATAATTCACTGTATCACAATTCCAGTGGGTCAGAAGTTTACATACAATAAGTTGACTGTGCCTTTAAACAGCTTGGAAAATTCCAGAAAATGATGTCATGGCTTTAGATGCTTCTGATAGGCTAATTGACATCGTTTGAGTTAATTGGAGGTGTACCTGGGGATGTATTTCAAGGCCTACCTTCAAACTCAGTGCCTCTTTGCCTGACATCATGGGAAAATCAAAAGAAATCAACCAAGACCTCAGATAATATTTGTAGACCTCCACAAGTCTGGTTCATCCTAGTGAGAAATGTCCAAATGCCTTAATGTACCACGTTTATATGTACAAACAATAGTATGCAAGTATAAACACCATGGGACAACGCAACTGTCATACCGCTCAGGAAGGAGACGCGTTCTGTCTCCTAGAGATGAACGTACTTTGGTGCGAAAGTGCAAATCAATCCCAGAACAACAGCAAAGGACCTTGTGTACCTGTTTCCTCCAGCATCTTCACAAGTATCTATATCCACTGTAAAAACAAGTCCTATATCGACATAACCTGAAAGGCCGTTCAGCACTGCTCCAAAACCCGCCATAATAAAGCCAGACTACGGTTTGCAACTGCACATGGGGACAAACATTGTACTTTTTGGAGAAATGTTCTCTGGTCTGATGAAACAAAAATAGAACTGTTTGGCCATAATGACCATTGTTATGTTTGGAGGAAAAAGGGGGAGGCTTGCAAGCCGAAGAACACCATCCCAACCGTGAAGCACGGAGGTGGCAGCATCATGTTGTGGGGGTGCTTTACTGCAGGAGGGACTGGTGCACTTCACAAAATAGATGGCATCACGTGGGAGGAAAATTACGTGGATATATTGAAGCAGCATCTCAAGACATCAGTCAGGAAGTTAAAGCTTGGTTGCAAATGGGTCTTCCAAATGGACAATGACCCTAAGCATACTTCCAAAGTTGTGGCAAAATGGCTTAAGGACAACAAAGTCAAGGTATTAGAGTGGCCATCACAAAGCCCTAACTTCAATCCTATAGAAAATGTGTGGGCAGAACTGAAAAGGCGTGTGCGAGCAAGGAGGCCTACAAACCTGACTCTGTTACACCAGCTCAGTCAGGAGGAACGGGCCGAAATTCACCCACATTATTGTGGGAAGCTTGTGGAAGGCTACCTGAAACGTTTGACCCAAGTTAAACCATTTAAAGGCAATGCTACCAAATAATAATTGAGTGTATGCAAACTTCTGACCCAGTGGAAATGTGATGAAAGAAATAAAAGCTGAAATAAATCATTCTCTCTATTATTATTCTGACATTTCACATTCTAAAAATCAAGTGGTGATCCTAACGGACCTAAGGACAGATAATTTCTACTAGGATTAAATGTCAGGATTTGTGAAATAATGAGTTTTTAAATGTATTTGGCTAAGGTGTATGTAAACTTCCGACTTCAACTGTAAATATATACTTGCAATTATTCTTGAATGAGGATTAGCATTTCAATGTATATAATTATAGACTGTGTGTAAAGAATCCATTTGTCTTTCCCGCTCTTTGTCATTCCCACCCCTTTCTTCTTGTCCACCAAGCAATCATATCGGTTTAGCCCACTAGGGTCTCTTTCCTATCATTGTTAGTAACCAATATCTTTGTTATTTGTTTATGTATTTCTGTGATTATTTAGTTAGTTGGTAAATAATTAATTGAGCCAATTGGTGTATGGATGATTCATAGCAGTTCGTGCAGATAACCAACAATTTATGATTAGATGAGACTGACGAAGGTAATAATAATAATTAATTAATAGAAGACTAATTGATCAGATATTATAATATCTGAAGAGTTATATTTGGAAAATTATAGCTTTGTAATCTTAACATTTTCCATTGTGCCCCGACTTCCTCGTTAATAAAATGTACATGATTAGTTTAATCAGGTAATGAAAATCACATAGAATTGATTTGATAAAGTAAGTCTTCACATATAATGATACGAAAGACACGACGCTACCATGTTGTTGTCGTCATGTTGTGTTGCTACCATGCTGTGTTGTCATGTGTTGCTGCCATGCTATGTTGTCGTCTTAGGTCTCTCTTTATGTAGTGTTGTCTCTCTTGTCATGATGCGTGTTTTGTCCTATATTTTTATTTAATTTAGTTTTGTTTTTAATCCCATCCCCCATCCCTGCAGGAGGCCTTTTGGTAGGCCGTCATTGTAAATAAGAATTTGTTCTTAACTGACTTGCCTAGTTAAATAAAGTTTAAATAAAAACATAAAAATACGATGTTTAGCCTATACCACCAAAGAGGGCTACCAACAAAATATTAACAATGGATCAAATGCGTCTTATGCCATTGATTTAAATATTGTAGTTATCAATATCCATTTCTGCTCAGCCTAAATACATGACATTTCATTAGAGAACGATTAGATTTGAAGCTCTACATTTGTTTTTGAAATCTCAATGGTGTTGATGGCCACCAAGTAAAACATTTAAAAAATGAACCTAAATGTTCTGAAACGACAGGTTATTGAGGGATCTGATTTGGCTTGAACCTAATTGGAAGACGGATCTATCATGTGGAGGTTTCATTCAGGTCTCGCTGTTTAACTGAATAGTCTGTTTGTCTTTGGCAGGAGAGAGACCAGACTCTCGCTCTGAGAGTGGGAAGAGTCCAACAGAGGAACCAGAAGCAGAGAAGCCCAAATCAGCTAGACCACATCAATGCTCCCACTGCGGAAATAGTTTTCTTTGTTTAGTGGACCTGAAAAGGCATAAGAGTATACACACAGGAGAAAAGCTTTACCACTGCTCTCAGTGTGGAAAGAGCTTTTCAACTTCACAGTCATTACAATTGCACCAGAGAGTACACACAGGTGCAAAACCTTACCACTGCTCTGACTGTGGGATGAAGTTTGCGCTGTCAGGTAATTTGAAAAGACACCAACTGGCTCACACAGGAAAGAAGTCTTACAGATGTGATCAATGTGGGAAGAGTTTTACTACATTCAACTCCCTGATAAACCATCAGCGAATACACACTGGAGAGAAACCTTACCACTGCTCCATCTGTGGAAAGAGTTTTAATCAGCCAAGCAACCTGAAATCACATCAGCGGAGACACTCAGGGCAGAAGCTTCACCACTGCTCAGATTGTGGAATGAATTTGACTACTTCTGGGGAATTAAAAAATCACCAGCGAAAACACACAGGAGATAAACCTTACAGCTGCTCTGACTGTGGGAAGAGTTTTGCTAGATTAGATGGATTGATGGTACACCAGAGAATACACAGAGCAGAGAAACCTTTTATTTGTGATCAATGTGGAAAGACATTCACTCAGTCAGCACATCAGGTCATACACAAGAGAATACACACAGGGGAGAAGCCTTACCACTGCTCAGACTGCGGGATGAGCTTTACTAACTCAAGCCACTTGGCAGCACATCAGAGAATACATACAGGAGAGAAGCCTTATGGCTGTGATGAATGTGGGAAGAGATTTGTTCATTCAGGATCCCTGGCTAAACACAAGCAAACCCACACTGGAGAGAGGCCTTTCCATTGCTCTGAATGTGGGAAGTGTTTTGTTAGGTTGGCGCATTTAAAATTGCACCAAAGAACACACACCGGAGAGAAGCCTTACCACTGCTCTGACTGTGGGATGAGTTTTACTCAGGCAAGCAACCTTAACAGGCACCAGCGAACACACACAGGAGAGAAGAATTACTACTGCTCTGACTGTGGAATGTGCTTTACTTTCTCAAAAACCCTGACCATACACCAGAGAACACACACGGGAGAGAAGCCATATCACTGTTCTGACTGTGGGAAGAGATTCACTCAGTCAGGAACCCTGGTAAAACATAAGCGAATACACACTGGAGAAAAGCCTTACCACTGCTTAGACTGTGGGATAAGCTGTACTTCTTCTAAAGATTTAATAGTTCACCAACGAATACACACCGGAGAGAAGCCTTATGGTTGTGATCATTGTGGGAAGAGATTCACTCAGTCAGGAACCCTGGTTAAGCACAAGAGAACACACACAGGAGAGAAGCCGTACCACTGCTCTGACTGCGGGAAGGGATTTGCTCAATCTCAGCAGCTGAAATCACATCAGCGAACGCACACTGGAGAAAAGCCTTATTGTTGTGATCAATGTGGGAAGAGATTCACCCAGTCAAGAAGCCTGGCTGAACACAAGAGAAAACGCAACACTTGTGGGTAACCTTCCCACTTTTGTTAGCTCAAGCAAGTTGATGGTAGACCAGCGGACACACATAGGAGAGAAGCCGTGCCTTGCTGTGACTGGTGGGAGTTTTGCTACCTTAAGCTTTCTTAAAGTGCATCATTGTGGCCTTCATCGGTGTGATCTAATGCAGGGTTAACAAGGTGCCAGCCCTCTCAAAACTTGTCAGCCTTTAAGAGTTACAATATATTGAACATTGGGTAATAAACTGTATATGTACAGTTGAAGTCGGAAGTTTACATATACCTTAGCCAAATACATTTAAACTCAGTATTTCACAATTCCTGACATTTAATCCTAAAAATTCCCTGTCTTAGGTCAGTTAGGATCACCACTTTATTTTAAGAATGTGAAATGTCAGAATAATAACAGTGATTTTATTTCAGCTTTTATTTATTTGATCACATTCCCAGTGGGTCAGAAGTTTACATGCACTCAATTAGTATTTGGTAACATTTCCTTTAAATTGTTTAACTTGGGTCAAAACATTTCGGGTAACCTTCCACAAGCTTCCCACAATAATTTGGGTGAATTTTGGCCAATTCCTCCTGACATTGCTGGTGTAACTGAGTCAGGTTTGTAGGCCTCCTTGCTCGCACACGCTTTTTCAGTTCTGCCCACACATTTTCTATGGGATTGAGGTCAGGGCTTTGAGATGGTCACTCCAATACCTTGACTTTGTTGTCCTTAAGCCATTTTGCCACAACTTTGGAAGTATGCTTGGGGTCATTGTCCATTTGGAAGACCCATTTGCGACCCAGCTTCAACTTCCTGACTGATGTCTTGAGATGTTGCTTCAAAATCCACATAACTTTCCTCCCTCATGATGCTATCTATTTTGTGAAGTGGGCCAGTCCCTCCTGCAGCAAAGCACCCCCACAACACAAACCATAGTCTGGCTTTTTTTATGGCGGTTTTGGAGTAGTGGCTTCTTCCTTGCTGAGTGGCATTTCAGCGGCAATTGACTCAAATGATGTCAATTAGCCTATCAGAAGCTTCTAAAGCCATGACATCATTTTCTGGAATTTTCCAAGCTGTTTAAAGGCACAGTCAACTTATTGTATGTAAACTTCTGACTCACTGGAATTGTGATACAGTGAATTATAAGTGAAATAATCTGTCTGTAAACAATTGTTGGAAAATGTATTTGTGTCATGCACAAAGTAGTCCTAACCGAGTTGCCAAAACTATAGTTTGTTAACAATACATTTGTGGAGTGGTTGAAAAACGAGTACTGTACGGCTTCAACTGTATGTGTGTGTGTGGCGGGATTGTTTCACTCTCAGCGGGGTCGAGGAAACCGGAAACATCCGGTTTTCAGGTGAAAAACAGAATAGGCGAAGCCCGAAAATCTGATGTTTTCTGTTTCTCCGACCCCGCTCAGGCATTTATTTTACAGCTGCTATGTTCGGTTAGTGTTGTTTAAAAGTTGTAGTCGTCTGTTTTTTTCAGCGTTGCTTTTAATAGTTTTTATCAATAAATGGCCTCAGGCATTATTCAACTCTAGTGATATGGGTTGATGCTTGCTATTGTTGAGTGGAGATCAGGCCCGATCAGATTCAGGATTACATGCCTGAAAGGGAATTTTAAATCCATGGGGGGGGGGGCACAACTAGTATTGCTTTAGAGCCCTAATAAAACAAGGTAGATTGGTCCTACTGCTGTTCAAATGTGTAAAAAAGTATCTAAAATGTAGCCTTACACAACATCTGTTGTTTTATATTTATTTAATCTTTATTTTGACAGGGAGTCAATGCTGAGACCAAGGTCTCTTTTCCAGATGAGACCTGTATAGCACCACTTTACACATCGAAATACAATAAACACAAACTACACATTCATATACACAATAAAATACATGTTATTATACACAACAATAAACGAAAAGCATAAGTAAATCATAAACGGACACATTTTTCAAGGAAAAGGTCCCCTAACGACCGTCTGAAATGCCATACACACCAATTCCTCCAATTCTAAAGTATATTGTAGATAATTCCACACGTAAGGAGCAAGGAAATTAAAGGCTGATCTACCTCTCTGAACACCAAAGGAGTCTCCAGAGTTAACCAACCATTTTTTATCTTGAAAGTGATGTTAGGTAAGTCAGAAGTTTGTTGATCAGGGCTTTGTGGGGGAAAAAAGAGCGTAATGATTTGATCTATGTGACTTCAAAGAGGTCCAGCCAACCTTTCGGTAAAGAATACAGTGATGAGTAATACAACTGTCTCCTGTGATTAAAAACGAAGGGAGCTATGAAAAACGGCACCAAAGGGTTTAAGAGTAGAGGCAGCTTCTCCGTTCAATAAAATAGCATTATAACAACAGTATTGAAAGCTTTCGACAGGTCCACAAACAAAAGCACTGACAAGATCATAAACACATGAAGTGGTTGACGTAATGAAGCTATGGCCAGGCCTAAAACCCAGACTGGTTTACCTTCAAAATACATTTGTTAGATAAAAAAATATAAAAGTTGTACATTTTTACCAAGGATTCAAGAATCTTAGCTAGACAAGGAAGCCTTGAAATGGGGCGATAATTATTCAGATAACTACTATCCCCGCCCCTATGGAGTGGCAGCACGTGCAGATTTCCAAAATGTTGTGGCAGCACGTGCAGATTTCCAAAATGTTGGAATATTTCCTGATAACAATGTTGTATAAAATTCTTTAAAAAATGATTCTTTTCTTAAAAGCTTGCCAGTCCGTGCCTAAACCTGTGTTCCTGGCCTTGACCCAAGCATCTTGTCTTTTATGAATGACCTGATAATTCCGGAGTGTAACAGGCATTCGAACTCTTCATTTTATGAAGGGAGCATGATTATCCACAATAGTAGTAAAGACATCTGCAAAAAGGCTGAAAGCTAAATCAGGTTCAGGGATAGCTGAAATACAATCAAGGTCAATAAAAGAAAGATAATGTAAAACAAAGCCTGTTCACTGAAGTTTTGTGATGACAGGAGGCTTAGATTTTTGTATTCTCACATCTCTAACACAAACAACTGGGCAATGGTAACTAATATCTTGGGAGAAAACACCAGTAGAAACATAGTTATAATAGCACAAAGATACACGCTTCACTACAACGTACAGGTGTATCCAAAATGCAGCAGTAGCTGCTGTAGACGTACACATAATTTGCGCCTACCAACACTCCCAGATCAGCTCGACAGAATGAGCACCACTAGGCTATCAAAGATTCTTACAGGCTTCATAGCTTAAACTTCAATAATTATAACTAATAGGCTACATTTCTGTCAAATTTGTGACACTACGCAATGAGCGTAACCTACAGTAAGCCAAGCCGCCACTTCTCCAGGTGCGCAATATTTTCTGTGGGAGAGTTTCAGAAAAGCAAACAAACTCAAACAAAGTGTATATTCATAGCTGATGTGAAATGTCCTACATGACAGTAGCCAATTTGAGTAAATGCCCATTCAGAAAGCAACACACACACTATAGCAAGAGAACAGGGAGGAGGCGAAAAAGTTGTCTATGTGTTGTTTTCATAGTATTCACATCACTTTTACAGTAGCCTATCACACAGTGACTGTGGAATGCAAATGAATGATAACAGAGTGAACGTTTGCCTGCTTCTTTTTGTAGGCTACACACGACGTTATTGGTCCTATACTACTATGACATACAAAATGTACAAAAATGTAGGCCTATATGGTACACAATAACGTTCTGACTATAACTACTGTTCCCTGAAGGAGGGAAACGAGGTACACCATACTATGGGGGAGTCACACACTCGCAACTTCAGATGAAAGATATACAATCACGCCTGACAAGGCCAATGAAATCTGCGCCTTGCTGGAAGTCTCGCCTTCCACAGGTGATAACCGTGAGACTCATTCCTTCAATTTAATACCGCTCTTCACCGAGCCCAGGAATGGGCGGTGCGGGGCCAAACAGGCATTGTACCTCGTTTCCCTTCAGGGAATAGTAGTTATAGTCATAACGTTATGTTCCTTTTCAGTCAGTCTACTTCTGTACAACATACTATGAGGAAGTATATAATCACCCCCCCAAGCCAACCCCAACGAGAAACAGCCCATGGCGGACAACCCACACCTGACCTCACGGCGTGCTGCCTAGTGACCTTCCCCAGTCCCATCAATAAGCACGCCGTGGGCTACACTGGGAGCAGTGACATCCAAACCATAAAACTTCACAAAAGTGTGTGGTGATGCCCAACTCAACGCAGCACAAGTATCTCCTATAGTCAACCATTTAAACAATGCCCAAGACGCTTCCAGACCCCTGGTGCAGTGGGCGTGTACAACGCTAGGTAACTCTTATCCCTTGCTGTTAGATGCCTGGGAAATGGCCTCCACAATCCAGTGGGAGGGACACTCTGCCACAAACTGAATTATCAAAACAGACCAAAAGCTGGTCACATAACTGAATATCCTGGGTCCTTCAATGTACGTGCATAAAGCTCACACCGGACACGGGGCATGTAACCTCTGTTGCTCTTCAGCAAATGGAGGAGACATAGTTCAAAAGCTAAAGAGCTGTAGGACATAGCCATGACTTTCAAGGTGAAGGCCGCATCATAAAGGGGGAGAGAGAGACACAGCTGCATGTGAGCTCTTGCATTTTTCAAAATGTAAAAAAAACAACAAAAAAAACAGATTTGGAGTTAGATAAACTTGGATTTTTCGGCCAGGACATATACAGGATTGCTTCCCTCCACAGCATAACCTTTAGTCGCGATCAAAACCCCAAACCTACAAACTCATTTTAGACATAATTAACTGGAAGGATTATGTTGCGGGTTACCCTGAGGGTCAGGTGTGGGGCTACACCAATGCCATGATTACTGTATATATGCGATAACCTTTGTATGCTTGCAATGAGCAATGATGGAAAAGTACTGGTTAAATGGAGCTGTACTGCTTTAGTTCCCAGGCTGAGAACTGCCTGCACCTTCTGATAGTCACACAGGCTCAAGGCCGAGATAGTCTAGACATGTTTTTCTCATCTTAGATACTTTGTATCTCATCCAATCCAATGCAACAATATTAAGGTATGATTGACGGTAGGTTGTATAAAGAGTGTTGTCTTCTGTTTCGACAAACAGATCTTTACTATTGACTACTGAGCTATTCTGTATGTGAATCTATATCTGCAATTGCATTTTATTACTAAAGATTTTATACCAAGGTTCCTGTGTCATCTATCTGGAAGACTGATTGTTAAAGGAAACTTACACCACCCCATGCAAAGGTACACCCAATAATTACTACTACCAAAATTGCCTTTTTCCAAGCTATACAGAGGGTGCTCTGGCAAACAAGCCGCGGAGGGTTCAGGACACCATCCAACCTGGAACTGAAACAGACCGGATACAACTTCAATTAGCACTGAGGTGTTGAATCCTTTGAGCCCAACAAATGGCAGGAGTCTCACAGGCTATCCACCCAAATCCAGAGGCCTTTGAAGCCCTCTCCCGCTGTTCAGAGATCATCCACTGGCATTATCTACAAGAAATCTGCCTCCAGAAATAAAAGCTTCTCCCAAGTGGGTGTGACACCTACTCCTGTAGCCTGCTGCACTGCTGCTTGGATTCCACCTGGCGATCTGTTCACCGTCTGCCCTGGCTTGTCTCCCCCTGTCTGGTACAGGTACCCCCACCACACTCACCCTCTCTCCCGAGCTTTCGCTCGCCTCCAGCACACAGGCACTGTTGGGGCGAGTGACTCTGAACTTAAAATGGCTAGCCCCAAGTCATTATATATATTTTTCTTGTGCATTTTGCTATTTGCCTCATGACTCCTGCATGCTTTGTTGTCTATGAACTTTCTTGTTTACCCAACCGGGGGACAGACTATGTTTGTTCCCACACTCGACTCTGACTCTCAATTGGTTACACAGACTAACCCCCTCTCACCGGCTTTGGATTGATGTTACCTGATGAAATTTCTGTACAATATGATCTTGTTGCCATCTAATGCACATTCAAATGTTATAAATCAGCACTGCAGAGCTCTCCCTGTCTTCTGCCATGCCTTGATTATATTACTGTTGATGATATTTGGAAATGTGCATGTACACCCTGGCCCATCTACTGTTGCTAGCCCCAATTCTGACTTGTGCTCTGATATCTGCTTTACTGATTTCTGCTCTCGTAAAATCCTGGATATTCTGCACATTAACACTAGAAGTGTATTACCTAAAATGGATCAATTGAAATTGTGGGTTTGCAGCTCTATTCCAGATGTGTTGGTCATTACTGAGACGTGGTTAAGAAAGAGTGTTTTGAATACTGATGTTAACCTTTCTGGCTGTAACCTTTTTCTGCAAAACAGATCTTCCAAAGGTGGGAAGCGGCAATCTTTACCCAGGATCACCTAGAGTGGTCGTTTGTCTTCCTCATGATGCCATCTATTTTCTGAAGTGCGCCAGGCCCTCCTGCAGCAAAGCACCCCTTCAACATGATGCTGCCACCCCCGTGCTTCACAGTTGGGATGGTGTTCTTCGGCTTGCAAGCCTACCCCTTTTTCCTCCAAACATAAAGATGGTCATTATGGCCAAACAGTTCTATTTTTGTTTCATCAGACCAGAGGACATTTCTCCAAAAAGTGCGATCTTTGTCCCATGTGCAGTTACAAACCGCAGTCTGGCTTTATTATGGCGGTTTTGGAGCAGTGGCTTCTTCCTTGCTGAGCGGCCTTTCAGCTTATGTCGATGTAGGCCTCGTTTTACTGTGGATATAGATACTTTTGTACCTGTTTCCTCCAGCATCTTCACAAGGTCCTTTGCTGTTGTTCTGGGATTGATTTGCACTTTTCGCACCGAAGTCATCTCTAGGAGACAGAACACGTCTCCTTCCTGAGCTGTATGATGGCTGGGTGGTCCCATTGTGTTTATACTTACGTACTATTGTTTGTACAGATGAACGTGGTACCTTCAGGCATTTGGGAATTGCTCCAAAGAATGAACCAGACTTGTGGAGGTCCACAATTTTTTTTCTAAGGTCTTGGCTGATTTCTTTTGATTTTCCCATGATGTCAAGCAAAGAGGCACTGAGTTTGAAGGTAGGCCTTGAAATACATCCACAGGTACACCTCCAATTGACTCAAATTATGTTGATTAGCCTATCAGAAGCTTCTAATGCCATGACATAATTTTCCAAGCTGTTTTAAGGCACAGTCAACTTAGTGTATGTAAGCTTCTGACCCACTGGAATTGTGATACAGTGAATTCTAAGTGAAATAATCTGTCTGTAAATAATTGTTGGAAAAATGACTTGTGTCATGCACAAAGTAGATGTCCTAACCGACTTGCCAAAAGTATAGTTTCTTAACAAGAAATTTGTGGAGCGCTTGAAAAACGAGTTTTAATGACCACAACCTAAGTGTACTGTATGTAAACTTCCGACATCAACTGTACATTAGTAATGGAAAGGAAACAGACTCTTTGTTTGAGTATTAAAATACTCCTTTAGTAATACAATTGTAAGCAGAAGATGGTACAGAGTACAGTATAACAGTATATGATAGTTCTCCCCAAGTTCTGCAAAATGTCTAAGACATCCTGTAACTCATATAGCCTCTCCCAGTGCTCATTGCGTGAGTTTCCCTGGCAACAACATTTTAATAAGTCTATCCTCCCCCTGACAGCAGCAACCATCTTATCAGCAATTAAAAGCTCAGAAGTGGGTTTGACCTTTCATCACAAGTATTGAGTCATAACAAGGTGAATGAGGGTAAGCATCTTTTGACAGGTGGCTGGTCTGTGGCAGCCTTGTGTTCTCAGAAAACCAGATAACCATGGTGGGATCCCAGACAGGAGTCTGAATGTAGACGCATTCTGATAGTTTCTGAAGGTCACAATACTCAAAAACAGGTTTTAACACACACACAGAGGTCTCCTGAAAGAGGAGACCTTACAGTTTATCATAACACAATGTATTAACCCTTTAAAAGGTATGAGGCCTTGGTTTAACCCTATTCATTCCCCCCTTTGAGGCCACCAAAAGCAAAGCAACTCAAGCATAGTAATTATAAGAATCATCCATAAAAGGTGCATTAGATTACAAGCGATCCTCAGGAGATTGAGGATAGAAATAAGGGTCTGGGGGATGAGGAATATGAAGCATAAACTTGCCTGGCAGAGCCTTATGAAGTACACATTTGCCAGCTTCACAGAATACACAAGTGCAAATCAGCAGAACAAGCACAAGGGCCAATAATTGGGACTAAAATGGAAAACAACTTAAATCCAAAATGTCCTAGTTTTATCTTTCTACAACCCAAACGGGAACCTGGAGTCTCATCCTGTGGGGGTGTAGGTGTCAGCCAACTGTGTTAATTCTTCCAACTGTGTTAATTCTGTCAGAGGAGTCAGGGAGAAGCTTAACACATTCAGTGGGGGATATAGAATTTAGGGCCCTGCAATATCCCCTCTCCTTATCCAGGATGTAGTCTAATGCCAGGCTTGGCTGTAACAGCTTTAAGATTTTGAACATCAGTAGAAAGAAGGGCAAAACCAGCAATAGTCAGATTCATATGGGCCTACATGGAGTAGGTGATGTTGTTAATCCAATCACCTATGACAATTGTTCCAAACAACTCACTCTGACTCTGAGGCTTTTTCAAAACAACTACATACGAACCACTAGGCGTGGCTCGTCTACTCAGATTTTGGACCATGTTTACCCATTGATTACTGATTTTCAACTGGTTCCCCTGGACCTCTATTCCTCCGAGCAGAGACTGCTGGTGCAGAATAAGAAGCACCAAAAACATTTACGTTAAAGGTTTACCTCAAGTTTTGTTTTTAACAATGTGCCCATAGTGGTCATGTGTAACATCTGGGTCTATACCCCCTAATTGAGTTTTTTTTGTACAGCACAGCCCATGGGGGCTTAGGCTGCGAGATGCATCCAGGAGAGTGACTAGTACTCAGAGTTGGAAGGGTCGTATAAACAACAGCCCCATGGATACGACTTCCATCACAGAGCCATCAACCCCAGTAGTTGAAGGCACTGGCGAAAACGCACTGTGTGACCCAGCCCAAATTCTGCTAAGCAGAGCCGGAACCCGGACAGGAAAACGCGATACTTGAGTGAGTCTAGCTTGAGAGATGGAGTTACATAGCTCTTTATCTTATGAACCCTAGAGACTGAATACAGGACGGTAGCATGGATGTGTGTAACATTCTTTGACCCCTCAATTCCGCCGCCACCAGCCAAACGGCTGCAACAGCCGGCGGATCATGAGCATTCTGAGTTTGTAGACTAAGAGGTGCTTGCTGAGGGCACATACAGTTGAAGTTGGAAACATTTAAACTCAGTTTTTCACAATTCCTGACATTTAATCCTAGTAAAAATTCCCTGTCTTAGGTCAGTTAGGACCACCACTTTATTTTAAGAATAGGAAACGTCAAAATAATAGTAGAATGATTTATTTCAGCTTTTATTGTTTCCATCCTATTCCCAGTCAATCAGAAGTTTAAGTACACTCAATTAGTATTTGGTAGCATTGCCTTTAAATTGGTTGACTTGGGTCAAATGTTTCGGGTAGCCTTCCACAAGCTTCTCACAATATGTTGGGTGAATTTTGGCCCATTCCTCCTGACAGAGCTGGTGTAACTGAGTCTGGTTTGTAGGCCTCCTTGCTCGCACACGTTTTTTTCAGTTCTCCCCACAAATTTTGAGGTCAGGGCTTTGTGATGACCACTCCAATACTTTTACTTTGAGTCCTTAAGCCATATCGCCACAACTTTGGAAGTATGCTTGGGGTCATTGTCCATTTGGAAGAGCAATTTGTGACCAAGCTTTAACTTCCTGACTGATGTTGCTGCAATATACCCACATTATTTTCCTCCTCGTGATGCCATCTATTTTGTGAGGTGCACCAGTCCCTCCTGCAGCATAGCACCCCCACAACATGATGCTGCCACCCCCGTGCATCATGGTTGGGATGGTGTTCTTCGGCTTGCAAGCCTCCCGCTTTTTCCTCCAAACATAACGATGGTCATTATGGCCAAACAGTTCTATTTTTGTTTCATCAGACCAGAGGACATTTCTCCTAAAATTACAATCTTTGTCCCCATGTGCAGTTGCAAACCGTAGTCTGGCTTTTTTATGGCGGTTTTGGAGCAGTGGCTTCTTCCTTGCTGAGTGGCCTTTCAGCTTATGTCGATGTAGGACTCGTTTTACTGTGGATATAGATACTTTTGTACCCGTTTCCTCCAACATCTTCACAAGGTCCTTTGCTGTTGTTCTGGGATTGATTTGAACTTTTCGCACCAAAGTACGTTCATCTCTAGGAGACAGAACACGTCTCCTTCCTGAGCGGAATGGCGGCTGCGTGGTCCCATGGTGTATATACTTGCGTACTATTGTTTGTACAGATGAACGTGGTACCTTCAGGCGTTTGTAAATTGTAAAAATAATTCTCAAGGCACAGTCAACTTAGTGTATGTAAACTTCTGACACCCGGAATTGTGATACAGTGAATTATAAGTGAATTATAAATGCTCTACAGAAACCCAGCCTAAAACCCAAAACAGCAAGCAATGCAAGTGTAGAAGCTTGGGGGCTAGGAAAAACTCCCTAGAAAGGCTGGAACCTAGGATGAAACATAGAAAGGAACCAGGCTATGAGGGGTGGCCAATCCTCTTCTGGCTGTGCCGGGTGGAGATTATAACAGAACATGGCCAAGATGTTCAAATGTTCATAGATGACCAACAGGGTCAAATAATAATAATCACAGTAGTTGTAGAGGGTGCAACAGGTCAGCACCTCAGGAGTAAATGTCAGTTGGCTTTTCATAGCCGATCATTCAGAGTATCTATACCGCTCCTGCTGTCTCTAGAGAGTTGACAACAGCAGGTCTGGGACAGGTAGCATGTCCGGTGAACAGGTGAGGGTTCCATAGCCGCAGGCAGAACTGTTGAAACTGGAGCAGCTGCACGACTGCAGCAGACCCCTCGGTTGGGGTCTGACCAGATTATTTGTTGTGATTGCAAACGTAATAAAAATGGTTGTCCGATACTCCAGGATTATGAGGGAAAACATTCAAATCCACAACCTTTATTCCACAGGACAAAACTAGGTCCAGAGTATGACTGTGGTAGTGAGTAGGTCTGGAGATATGTTGGACAAAACCCACTGAGTCTATGAAGGCTCCGAAAGCCTTTTGGAGTGTCTCTGTGGACTTTTCCATGTGAATATTATCTGCCATGACTACAAGGTCCGATATGAATTCAGGGAACTCAGTGAGGAACGCTTACAGGCCCTGGAGGCCTGTAACAGTAGCTATAAAAAGTGATTGAGTAGGCTGCATAGATTTCATGACTAGAAGCTCAAAAGACTAAACGCAGTGTTTTTTTTGTTTTTTTGCTATTGTCAATTTTAGCAACACCTCCGCCTGTGCGGGATGCGCGGGGGATATGGTAACTAGTATAACCAGGAGGTGAGGCCTCATTTAACACAGTAAATTCATCAGGCTTAAAGCCATGTTTCAGTCAGGCCAATCACATCAAGATTATGATCAGTGATTAGTTCATTGACTGTAACTGCCTTGGAAGTGAGGGATCTAACATTAAGTAGCCCTATTTTGAGATGTGAGATATCACAATCTCTTTCAACAATGGCAGGAATGGAGGAGGTCTTTATTCCAGTGAGATTGCTAAGGCAAACACCGCCATGTTCAGTTTTGCCCAACCTAGACCGAGGCACAGACACGGTCTCAATGGTGATAGCTGAGCTGACTACACTGACTGTGCTAGTGGCAGACTCCACTAAGCTTGCAGGCTGGCTAACAGCCTGCTGCCTGTCCTGCACTCTATCTCATTGTGGACCTAGGGGAGTTAGAGCCCTGTCTTTGTTCACAGATATGAGAGCATCCCTCCAGCTAGGATGGAGTCTGTCACTCCTCAACAGGCCAGGCTTGGTTCTGTTTGTGTGTGAGTCCCAGAAAGAGGGCCTATTATCTACAAATTCTATATTTTGGGAGGGGCAGAAAAGATGCTGCAGAAGCATGGGGGATGCACAAGAAATGGTAGCCTGCACCCTGAGTTCACTGATTGCATGATCCAGGGTGACACTGCATGCATGCCATTGGTCGAAGCAGGCGGCAAAACTCCAGTGAAGTGCCATCTGAAGGGGCAGGACACCACCTTGTGTATTGGGAGAGATTCTTTGTCCACTTCCACCACTCTTGACAATCCTGTGTCTGAATGTGAAGAAGGAAACACTTTTCATCGAACTCACATGTGGGAGACGCAACACATTTGACAGCCGTGAACACTGTGGAACTCGGTTGAAAGGGTTATAATGGCCTACAATCCTGCCCACTCTGGGTCCATGGGGCTACAGCAATCAGTGACGTACCCCGATTGGCAGTGCCACTTTTGGGTCCTGTTGTCACAACAAGCCTCACTCGTTTAAGGCTGTAAGATGCGTGCCGGTAACCATCTGGCACCCAACACAGTACCACATGCTTTAGAAATGTTTTGTGGAGGTGGAGACAGGTGTGATTTGTGATTGAATCTAATTCCCAGGAATGAAATGTGTTGAGCTGGAGACAGACAGCTCATTTCGGGGCTCATATGAAACACAGAGACTGTGGGATAATAGCATGGTCAAGTCCAACCCTGCTCATTCCCTTGACTCTGCTACCAACAACTAATGTCTATAGAGCCCATAACCTGTATCCCTAGACATCTTATAGGGACTAGTGAGCTACAGGCAGGAAGTCAGCAATGAATCCCAGTAATGAGCCACCTATGGGGGAGGGGCTTCCCCTTGTGGACAGAGGCCCAACTTTTTACTCTCACCCTGGGGAGATTGATATACCCCTTGAACCATGTGAATACCGTGGAACGCAGGATAACTGGGGGAGGGCAGCTTTCGTGCTTCCATGAGAGTGTATAGCCTGCATGAAGCCCGGTCCCTTTACAGGCATAGGGGGCTCTGGCAATGGCTGACATAGTATCCCTTTTAGACCGTAACCGAACGTGGGGGCACTGTTGTCACTCAGACCCGTGCCAAGACCACTCGCTCAGGGGGTACGCCAGCCAAGTGCTCGGGGGCTGCTTCCTCATTGGAGGTGCCCGCAAATCCTGCTTCCTCCACTCCCTCCAACTCCAGGAATTGAAAAAAATAGGAATGGGGTTGCCATAACGCCGGGGGGAAAGCTAATAAGTTTCACTAGCCGTAAGTTAGGCATGCTAGCCAACGTTAGCCAGAAGGTATTTTAGTCGAAGCTAGGTTAGCTAGCCTCTTTGACCGCTGCACGGCCCCATTTTAGAATAACCAAGCGACTTAACGCTACGTATAATAATCAAGAGAGCTACCTCAGCAACTACATTGTGGGGAGGAAGGAATAGCTAGTAATAGCGATAACGCCTCGTTGAGTAGCCAACCTGACTAGCACTCTACACAGTGCTTATTTTAGTTAGCCCGGTTTCAAAAACCACATAGGAACAGATCACTGAGGTGGGGCCCTTCATCAACAAGTCTGGGAAGAGTCAAGCTGTGCTTGACCGTGGCAGACACAGGCGGCGGGGGCTACCCACCAAACCTAGCCGCTCCCTCTCTCTCTTTCCTGTAGCCTACCATAATCGGTGACAGAATGCACAAGAGCAGGGTTGGGCGTGGGCAGCCACCGCATACCCCACACCCAGACAGGCAAGACATTTGCTTCGACCACCCTATCCATCTCCGCTTCCTGCTCTTCGGCCCAGCCGAGGTACCGGCATCCTGGAAAGGAAAGTCGCCATCAGTAATTCCAAGCTTCCTTAAGAATTCTACACGTCCTTCCAGGGAGTTTGTACGCATTACGTGACAATGCACACATCTTTCAGAGAAGTACTATAACCGCATGACTTGGGGTTGATCTCCACCCCGAACCCAACTTGACCGTCATTATCTTTGTCGTTTTCTTAGCCATTTTACTCATTGCACCAGCAAATTGAAGAATAACTAATTGTTTGTGACTAGAAGGATTATGAGAACAAGTACAAAATTCAGCTCACAACGTCCAGGGGGTGAGCACACTCTACCACTACAGGAAAGTTTAGGTTGGCGCAATGTGAAACGCTTGCTTTCCAATTGTTTGTTTTAGTGGCCTGAATAGTTCCTTTTCACACCGAGATGAATAATTGATGGAATGAATCCGAGCCTCACGCGTATCACCTGTTGAAGGCGGGACTTCCAGCGGGATTGTATATCCTTCAACCGAAGTTGCGAGAGTGCGTCTCCCCCATAGTACACAACATGACCAAAAGTATGTGGACACCCGCTCGTCGAACATCTGATTACATGGCATTAATATGGAGTTGGTCTCCCATTTGCTGATATAACCACCTCCACTCTTCTGGGAAGGTTTTCCACTAGGTTTTGGAACATTGATGCGGGCACTGATGTTGGGCGATTAGGCCTGCATTCCAATTCATCCCAAAGGTGTTTGATGGGGTTTTGGTCAGGGCTCTGTGCAGGCCAGTCAAGTTGTGCAGGCCAGTCTCAACAAACCATTTCTGTATGGACCTCGCTTTGTGCACGGGGGCATTGTCATGCTGAAACAGGAAAGGGCCTTCCCCAAACTCTGGCCACAAAGTTGATAGCACAGAATCGTCTAGAATGTCATCGTATGCTGTAAGGTTAAGAATAGTTTATCTATCAACAGCAATTAGAGTTGCAAAAGCAAGCAATGACATTAAAAATCACAGATAAATCTAACATGCATTGAAGTAAAAAGCAAAGGCCTAAAGGCCTACATTGCATATAAAAATATGCCAAACAATCAGGCTTCCATGAGGGAAAACCAATGAATTATTAATTTCTGGCATGGCGGCCAGGGCCATAAAGGTTGTAACGTACCATTTAGAAGAGCTGCAGCCTCCTTGATGAAGTGCTGAACATCATGAGAAGTTTCTGATTACATTCTCCTTCCTGACAAAATTTTGTTGTCAGTTCCCTCTCGAATGCCAGCTGAACAAGCTGTGTCTGTTCACTGAATACGTTCTTAACGATGAAGGAATTTTTACACATTGCTGTAAATGCCCCCAAATGTTAATCCATGTTGCAGTACCAATAGCGCAGTCTGCATTACTGACAAAGGCCCGCAATATCTCTGAAGAACACTGAGCGTGGTACATTTGTTTTGTTGCTGGCTGTGGTTGCAATTTCACTTTACAAGAATGTGCAAGCCACAATAAACTCCTCTTCCACTGGTTCAGTTTTGGTTAGATCCAACAATGGCTTGACCATGTTCACATCCAAACAGTTTGGGCTCTCAGGATCCATGGCACATAAGAGCTTCCCACCAGTTGACTATTTCCTTCACTATATCGTGATGCCCTTTCCCCCAGCACGGCATCTAAAGTGCTCAAGAACAGTCATTTACACTCCCTCTCTTCTCTATCAACAGGCTGACCCAGTGTTCTTTCAACTACATACTCTTGCAGAGTTTTACTCGTGAGGCTCTGTCGTTTGCTTGGAGCTGGTGTGCTTGTGCCTCCTGGCGTGCCTCCCAAGGATTTTTCAGCGCACTCGTCCGCAGTACGTATAAGTTTGACACCAGTGTGCAGATCAATAGCTTCATACTGCAGTAACTTGTTAGGAAGGTCGAGGAGCCCCAGGATTTTGTGAGTCAACTTTTAAAAAACGTGTCTCTGTCACTGCTTTCAATAAGCCTGTGGCCTCAAGTCTCACATCTGTGCCATATGCACAAGTAGATTTGATTTCACCCAGCATCTCTGTGATATTGTCACTTGATTTCAAAATGACTGACACCGTGGCCAAGTGGCCAGTCTATCTCTGATCAAGAAGTCATTTCAAATTTTTCCCAGTGTACTCTGCAGCCATCGTGGGTTTCCTAAAGAAATTGTACTGGGAGCTACACACATTGAAAAAGTATTGAGTAAGTGTCAAGACAAACCTGTACTGGCTCCTCATCACCAAGGTAGTGAGGTGCTAGTGGCTGGGGTAACAGAGGTGCAGGTGCTTGTGATCATACTCTCGTGCTGCTGGTGCTAGGCCATGGCTCTTCTTGATCTTGTTGGTCAGCAGGCAGCACGGGGGGAAGGGTGGGTATTGCATTGGCTGCTAGGCTCCTCGTCCTCTGTGGTCAGGCTAGCAAGCTGCTAGGTGAGCTCAGCATCAGTCTCGACATGGTGGTCCTCCAGTTTTTTTTTGCTCTTGGCAGTGCCCAGCTATTTTCGGATACCCATGCTGATCAAAGCTTAGCCAACTAGCTATAATTAATCATTGCTGTCATGCCCTGACCTAAGAGATCCTGTTAATTCTCTATGTTGGTTAGGTCAGGGTGTGACTAAGGTGGGTAATCTAGTTTTCCTACTTCTTTGTTTGGCCTGGTATGGTTCCCAATCAGAGGCAGCTGTCTATCGTTGTCTCTGATTGGGGATAATACTTAGGCAGCCTTTTTCCCACCTTAGTTTGTGGGATCTTGTTTTTGTGTAGCTGCCTGTGAGCAGCCCAGAACTTTATGTTTCATTTGTATCTGTTGGTTTTTCGGTGTTCATTTAATAAATTAAGATGTATGCCTACCACGCTGCACCTTGGTCCACTCATTCCATCAACGAGCATAACAATTGCGCCACTACCAAAACGTGTAATTGTTTTTAATAACCTGCCCAGGGACTGTGGTTGAAAAATTAGCCGGCTGGCTAAAACCGGCACTTTTACTGAAATGTTGATTACTGTGCACTGTCCCTGTAAAAATAAAATAAACTCAAGCTCAATGAAGCTAGCTGTAGCTGTCTGTGAGAAGAAAATAATAATAACTTGACTAATTCTATGTGGGGGGTCCATTCCCAACTTTGCCATCCCATAAAGGCGGTCCTAGTGGAGATGAAGAATCAGTGAAACTTATTCTTAGTGACATAACATCACTGAGACTTTTGTTCACAAACATCTTGTAATATTCTAGTTATCTTCTTATCTACACCCACACACTCACTCTCTCACACAAACACACATGCACACACTCACTCAGGACCTCCTCCCAAGCTTACTCAACCATCAAATCTTCAGAAAACTTTGTAAAAGCAAAGGAACTAGGGCTTTACAATGATGGTGAAAAGAAATTGCCAACATTTTTAGTTTAAGTGGATTAAAATCTTACTATAAGTTGGAAAAACATGAGGAGGGACATGTCAAAATGCAGATTTTCTGAGTTTTCCATGTGGGCTTTTAAAAGTTACATATTGGTGCAAAATTTCTACTTCAATTATCTAAGTGGACCGACCCTTCAAGTAAGCTGTATCCACAGGGAATGGTCACTGGATCCTTCAGTATTTTTTTATTGTTTAATTTAACCTTTATTTAGCTAGGCAAGTCAGTTAAGAACAAATTCTTATTTACAATGACAACCTACTGGGGACCAGTGGGTTAACTGCCTTGTTCAGGGGCAGAACGACAGATTTTTACCTTGTCAGCTCGGGATTCGATCCAGCAACCTTTTGGTTACTGGCCCAACGCTCTTGAGCTCTAACCTGCCACCCCGGTAGATCCAGATTGAAAAACGGATCAAGTCTATGGCCTCTGCCATGTTGATACACAAACTAACAGTCTGAGCAGCGGAGTGTCAGTATAAGTTACAACTGTTTGTTCTGAGGAGTAGGAGTGGCTTCCACTGAGCTCAGCTGTATACTGTCAAAGGTCACTTCCTGGTTTTGTGAAACCTAACCCTGAGGACAGAAAGTAATTGCGTTGGGTTATACAGTAAATAAAGGACTCCTGAGGCATCATCCAGCAAGAAATGTGTTGTTCTGCTTTCTCTCTCGATGCCAACTGGTCAAGGGAAGCAGACAGAAACAAGTTGCAGTCTGCTGCAGCAGTAGTGGTGAATCACCTCTGTGGAAATGATTAATCATTGGAATTCAGGGCCAGCTGAACACAATAGATGTGAAAGTGGAAGAGAGTCACTGATGCTATAATTCGCTTGAGCAAAGAGGGGGACGGCATATTCTCACCAGGGTAAAGTAGAATAGCTGCTAGAAGATGACTCAGCATTCAGGCAGCTTGCAGGTGAGCATGTTTTTCCTGTTTAGATGTACAGTAGCATATGGTTTCTGTTAAGACATTTTAAACAATGTTATTATTTGACACAGAACATATTTTACAGAGCAAATATTGAATATTTCATGCCAGTTTCTAAATGCCAGCTTGTTTGTATAATGCCTAGGTCTGCTTTTGACTGGCATTATATCCAACAACCTAACCACCTGCAATCATGTGTCTCATAATTCAGGGATGTCTTATCCGGGCTGAGTATTTTGTTGATTTCTAAGTGCTCAACATACTGCGCACATTTTTACAATGTCATTTTATCAGAAAATATGCTGAACTCTCTCTCAGACGATATTCCTATATTGAAGATAAACCTGTTCTCAACCTGCTCCATTGTTCAATACGTGCTGTTTCAAAACCTGAAAAGGTAGCTAGTCCTGATGCCTCATATACACTTACTTGGCCTGTCTTAAAGAATGAAAAATAGAACAAATCTCTAAAGGCAAAGTGTGTCAAAGATATGCTCTCTCTCTTACACAGACTTGAATGGTACAGAGATGACTGCTTTGTGCACAATTCTTGTGGCACTCACAGTGATCTCTTGTGTGTTGGGGGACAAGTCCGGACAGTACGCCTACGGCTCTGGTGTCACAGAGGCAGCCAACTTTGCCATTGACTTTCATAATCGCATGAACAAATATGCTTTTGCGTACAAGGTCGTCGACATTCTATCTGCCACACCACAGGTCTGTAGACTGCACACTTGCACACCACTTGCAATAAAATTTTATTTGTTTTATAATAGTTTTAAATTCTTCAGAACTAACTGAACTGAAAAAATACTAAATCACTAATTGAACTAAAATTGTAATTAAGTCCTCGGATTTGGCACTAGACTTGAATGAGAATATTTAAAGTACAAATGTAGATTAAAGTATTCACCTTATGTAAATATTTCTGTTGACTTTTAGATTTACCCTCCTGCTCGGGTGAAGCACAATATGACTGTCAAAGTGGGAGAGACTGTGTGTAAGAACGAAGCCAATGTAAACTTGGCTGATTGCAGACTGCAGAACTCTCCGAATCTCAAGGTAATGTATACTTTACCTGCTAAATCACCATTCACCTTGAAGTAAATAGTTAGCCTACAGTATATATTAATACGATTACCTGAGCTTTTACGATATACACAGTATTCGCCAGTTTCCCAGACCAAGATTAAACCTAGTCCTGAACTAAAAAGCACCTTCAGTGCAGATTCTACTTTTTGGTCAAGGAATAAGCTCATCAGGGCCAAGGAAACTGGCCCTAAAATATTCAAGTATCTGATGATGTCTGTCTCTCTCTTTTCAGACTATGATCTGCCATTTTGTTGTGCTTGATGTCCCACATTCTGCCTTTCCGACTCCAAGCTACCTTCTGATGGACCAGTGTAATTGACATGGACTTGGAATTTAAGTTTGTCAAAGCATTCTGGAATGAACTAACCGTGCTGCTGCATCACCACCATACATCTACAATTCTTTAAAAGCATCGTATTGTCAACACAAACACAATATTTGAAGCTTGACATTTAAACTTTGATTCACAGTCTTTGAACTCCTTTAGTATGTTTTACATGTTATACATCTTCAATAATCCTTTGGCCACCACAGTCAAGATCTACTGATTAATTAAGAGGTTAATAAATGATGTTGAAAAGGGAGTTTTGGTGTTGTTTTTTACTTGATTTAATTTACTTTTAATTTGTCATATTTCTTAGTAGTAGGAACACATTGGTATACTTTATTTCCCCATGGTTTTAAAAGTGCCTTTGATGTAGGCCTATAAGTGTTTACATTTAGAATGGCAGACAAACTATTACACATCCTACACGATTACACAATACACATAGCTTGAATGCCCTATATACAGAAAAGCCATTCTTCATTACTATGTAAGTCTACCTTTATGAGCACTGGAAGCAACACTTGTCAATGTGTTTGAAAGTTGTCTTGCTTCCCTTTGTTTACTTTGGATGACTAAGCCATAAAGGCTGCCAGCCTGCCACACAGGTCAGAACAGGAAGGGGAGAGACCAAACACAGGTCCATTTCTTCCACCGCTGTAAGGAACATCAGATATAAGAGACATGAGGTCATCTTCGGCAATGTTCTCTCAGAGTGTTCTTTCTGTCAAAGATGTGTTAAATTCTCATGCAGTCGATACCCAAGCTGTGTTTGTATAAGAAAGGGCACTGAGCCCTAGACTACATCATTTCAGTAGAGGTGTTCTTTTAGAATGAGGGGTGCTGTAGCTCTGCTGGTGTTGCTGTTCTGTCTGTCTGGGACATGGGCTCAGGGAGACACTCGGACATAAATGACAAATGAAGCATTTGTGTTTAGTGAGTCCGCCAGATCAGAAGCAGTAGAGATGACCAGGAATATTCCCTTGAAAAGTGTGTGAATTGGACCATTTTCCTGTCCTGCTAAGCATTCAAAATGTAACAAGTACTTGTGGGTGTCAGGGAAAAAGTATGGAGTAAAAAGTACATTATTTTCATTAGGAATGTAGTGAAATAAAATTAAAAGTTGTCAAACATATTAATAGTAAAGTACAGATACCCACCAAAACTACTTATGTAGTACTTTGAAGTATTTTTATTTAAGTATTTCACACCACTGGATAGGTTAAGGGGTCAAATAAAAAAATTGAATCAAACTTTGTCACGTGTTGAATACACCAAGTGTAGACCTTAACCAACAGTGCAGTTCAAGAAGCGTTAAGAAAATATTTACCAAATAAACTAAAGTAAAAAATAATAAAAAGTAACACAATAACAGCGAGTAGCAGCAGTGTACAAAACAAATGGGTGGGTCAATGTAATAGTCCGGTGGCCATTTGATTGTTCAGCAGTCTTATGGCTTGGGGTAGAAGCTGTTAATGAGCCTTTTGGTCCTAGACTTGGCGCTCCGGTACCGCTTGTTGTGCGGTAGCATAGAAAACAGTCTATGACTTGGGTGACTGGAGTCTGAACATTTTATGGACTTTCCTCTGACACCGCCTATTATATAGATCCTGGATTGCAGGAAGCTTGGCCCCAATGATGTACTGGGCCGTACTGTAGCGCCTTATGGTCAGATGCCGAGCAGTTGCCATAGCAGGCGGTGGTGCAACCGGTCAGGATGCTCTCGATGGTGCAGCTGTAAAAAGAAATTAGGGTCTGGGCACCCATGCCAAATCTTTTCAGTCTCCTAAGGGGGAAAAGGTTTTGTCGTGCCCTCTTCATGACTGTCTTGGTGTGTTTGGATCATGATAGATCATTGGTGATGTGGACACCAAGGAACTTGAAACTCTTGACCCGCTCCACTACAGCCCCATCATTGATGTTAATGGGGGCCTGTTCGGCCCGCCTTTTCCTGTATTCCACGATCAACTCCTTTGTCTTGCTCACATTGAGGGAGAGGTTGTTGTCCTGGCACCACACTGCCAGTTCTCTGACTTCGATATAGGCTGTCTCATCGTTGTCGGTGATCAGGCCTACCACTGTTGTGTCGTCAGCAAACTTAATGATGGTGTTGGAGTCGTGTTTGGCCACGCAGTCGTGGGTGAACAGGGAGTACAGGAGGGGACTAAGTACACAACCCTGAGGGGCCACAGTGTTAAGGATCAGCCTGGCAGATGTGTTGTTTTCTACCCTTACCACCTGGGGGCGGCCCGTCAGAAAGTCCAGGATCCAGTTGCAGAGGGAGGTGTTTAGTCCCAGTGTCCTTAGCTTATTGCTGAGCTTTGTGGGCACTATGGTGTTGAACAATGAGCTTTAGTCCATGAATAGCATTCTCACATAGGTGCTCCTTTTGCCCAGGTGGGAAATGGCAGTGTGTCATCTGTGGATCTTTTGGGGTGGTAAATTGGAGTGGGCCAAGGTTATCTGGGAGGAGGCTGTTGATGTGAGCCATGACCAGCCTTTCAAAGCACTTCATAGCTACCAACGTGAGTGCTACTGGGTGGTAATCATTTAGGCAGGTTTCCTTCACTTTGTTGGGCACAGGGACAATGGGGGCCTGCTTGAGGGATGTAGGTATTACAGACTCAGACTCAGGGAGAGGTTGAAAATGTCAGTGAAGACACTTGCCAGTTTGTCCATGCATGCTTTGAGTACACGTCCTGGTAATCCATCTGGCCCGCGGCTTTGTAAATGTTGATCTTTTTAAAGGTCTTGCTCACATAAACTACAGAGAGCTACAGTAATCACACAGTTAAGCTACAGTTAAACTACAGTTATTACACAGTCATCCAGAACAGCTGGTGATCTCGTGCATGCTTCAGTGTTGCTTGCCTCGAAGCGAGCATAAAAGGCATTTAGCTCGTCTGGTAGGCTCGTGTCACTGGTCAGCCATAGCTTTGAGTTTGCTGATGACCTCCCTCAGGGATTCTCGCTCTTTCTTCGGAGCGAATTTATCCCACATTTCAGCGAATTCGCCGTGGGGTGCCAGGCTTTCCAATATATCATGACCATGGTGCCTGCGGACAAAGATTTTGTATTTATAACTTGCACACAACCAACTATTTCCATTTCATGATAAAAAATCTTACACCATTGATTTAACTGTAATCTATAAATAATCTCAACTATCTAACAGCTGGGCATTAACTCTTGGTTTATTAGGACAAATGAATGAATGAATTTGTGCAGTGCCTGGCTCATGTGGCCATTGTTATCAAGGAAGGTTGTGGTAATTTAGCACCAAATAGAAGAAAAGGGACTGACTGACACAGGGAGGGGAACTACCTGGACTTGTCCAATAAGAAACACTTATATTCATTTTCCGTTGCAAATTTCTATAAATGTTTTCCGTTGTGTGCCATCATGCACATGATTCAGTTCAATTAGTTGGAGGCTCTTCCCACACACTGAGGTATAAAGAACTGGAGACTGCATCCAAGATGCCTGACAGTTGTTGGTGATCTACTCACGTTAGTATAAGCAGATTCATAGATTCATGTAACATTCAGTTGACACAGACAAACATCCACGGCCGATCCTTGCCATTCTGCCACCATTGGCGAGATCCCCGGATGTTGAAATCAGGCTCAATTTTGGTTCTGAATGAAAGTTGAAAATAAGTCATTTAATCCTTGGCCCAAATCAAAGCCAGTCTGGACCCGCACCAAATCTGAACCAATCATAGTCGTCTATGATTGGTTCAGATTTGGTCTAGACCAAACCAAAAACCAATGTCTGTGAATGTGGAAATCAAGGCCAGTCCTGAACTGCACTTAAAAAAGACGTCCAAAAGGCGTCAGCGTCGGTCAGTCCATACTGAGGTGTAGCCTACAGTGTTGTCTGAAATGTTATTTTATGAATGTCCATCAATGTGGAAAACCTACCATTTGTAAAACACCAAAACAAGACAGAAGTCAGCTCATGCTTACTGGGGTGTAAGCCTACTACAGCCCACCCTTTGTAAAAACAGGCCATTGCATTGAATTTATTAGTCCTGATTCCTGTGACTAATCAATTTGGCTATTTAAGCTCTGAATATCAGCTACCCAACTTTATCAGAAGTTATCGTCAGCCTATTTACTCAGCAGGAAATGCAGAAGTATTTTCTTTTTTGCTATGATCAGTTTGTGAAAAATGTATGGATACAAATTTGAACCCTCTGATCATGACAATGTGGTGAAAGTCCTGCACAACAGTTGTGATCGTCCATTCAATATTGTCCATTTTACTTTGACCTGTCCTGTCTTTAGGATATGTTGTTTGTTAATATTGTCCCTCTCATTACATTGTCATACATTTAATTTCCAGCCTGTAGGCTACAGAAAAGGCCACATACTCTCTCTACCATATCCTATATGTGCTACATGATTTAAGTCAGATAAAAAAAAAATTGACGGAACGTTGGTGTAGCGCTGCAGAGATGCGTTTCTTCAACACCACCCTGGAGAGGCGCGCTGGGAATGGACAAGCAAAATATTTTGTCCCTTGCCTTTGACAAAGTGGGCACTGTTTATCAAAGGGCGGCGTCAGGAGCGTCTTGGTCAGTTTAGCTCAGAAAATGGCGCCCTCGTCAATCTGCTCTATGGCGGCTGCCTAACGAGCGGGCCGGGAGTGCAAACATCACATACATGCGCACTAGCACCCAGTGCGCACAGGGAGCAATGCAACATGGCAGGCATTGGATGAAAATAAAATGTTCATATCTTCGGCAGTGAGTGATGGAAAAAGATTTTGCCTCAGCGACAAATATTTTGAATAATTCAATTGATGTTTTGTCCACAAAGGCGGTGACTGAAATGTCTTATAAGGAAATTTCAAATCGGACTCTGGCAGTCAAAAGAAATTGTCTTTCTGGACCGGACGTCAGTCAAACTGCAGTACAGAAGCAAAACTGTAGGTGCAAACACCCCACCCAACAGACTGTCGACCAATCGCGTTCACGTTATCATGTTGCGTCACGCGGTTGCTAAACTAATCGTCATGCAATCCCTTCTCCAGGGTATGAGTCGAGAAACGTGCCTATCTTGACAGTAAAATAAGCAGAGATAGACCAGATGCTTTTCAACTTTCTTTGGAGAAACCGTACCCAATTACATTAGGAAAAATGTTGTAATGAACACTTATGAGAATGGTGGACTGCATTTTATGGACTTTTACTACTTTAAATAATAATTTTAAGATCAATTGGATAAAACAATTCCCAAGAAGACCCACTTCTATCTGGAATTGTATTCCTCATAATGTCTTCTCTACTTTTGGTGGCCTTAACTTCATGTTGTTTTGCAATTATAATATTGACAAAGTTTCAGTGAAACGTTCTGCTTTTCATCGGCAGGTTTTCTTATCATGGTCCTTAATTTATCAACACAATTTTTCTCCACACAGATATTATATATGGAATAATCGGGATATATTGTATAAAAATAGTTATTTGTTTTTAGAATATTGGTTCTGAAATAATATCTTATTGGTGAGCCAACTGGTAAATGCAGAGGGTCTTTTACTCAGTTATAAGGAATTCTTATCGCTTTACAAGGTCCCTGTAACACCTGAAGATTTTGCAATTGTTTTAGATGCCATTCCCTCAAGTGTTGCTATGTTATTCAGGAACGTGTCAAGACCTGACCCTCAGAGCCTACCTTCTATTGACCCTGTTGACTCATCAGTAGGAAAGATTTGTTTCTCTTTTGGTCCATTCAACAACAGAGAGATACAACATCCTGCTGAAACAAGGTTTGTATCTATACCTTATGTCATGCCTTATTGGCATGGATTTATTGATAATATCTGTTGGAAAAAAGTTTGGATGTTGCCACACACATACCTACTTGTTAACAAAATTAAGGAAGTTTCCTTTAAAATGATTCATAAATAGTATTCTGCCAACCACTATATGAAGAAGTTTAAGGAAAACATCAACTCAAATTGCTCCTTTTGTAATGCCCACCCAGAAACAGTTTTGCATCTTTTTTGGCATTGTATGCATGTAAGAAAACTGTGGCAAGACATCAGTAGGTTTATAATTGAACACATTTATGAAGATTTTACACTATTGTGGAGAGATGTACTGTTTGGATTCTTAACATAAGATAGAAATAAGCTGAAACATTTTTATGTAATTAATTTCATTATTCTTTTGGCCAAATTTCATATACACAAATGTACATTTACAAACAGAAAACCACATTTTCTTACCCTACAAAAAGAAATTAAGACGGTTAAATGCTCTACTAACAAAAAAGCTGTTCGAATTGTAAGTATATGTATGTCCCTTAAGGTCCTTGTGTAATTGTAATGTGATATTGTACCCACTAGATCGATTGTCCATTGTTTGTAACCTATGTATGCTTGTGTTCCCTCATGTGCTTTATGTATTGATTTGTTGTTAATAAACATAAATGTTGTTTAAAAAAATAAAATTAAAATAAATAGGAGTCGAGAAACGTGCCTATTTTCCTCGAAAGTACCTAATGTCACGATTCCAAAGCTATAGAATATTACAGATAGTAAGTTAATTATCCTATATCTTGGAAAATATTTCCAATGTTGTACTTCTTGTTGACGAAATTCATGCTAATGTTGGGGTTTTGAGCTCCCATTCACTCCTTGAGGGAGAGCTTTTCTTACCCCTTGAATCGCCCAGAATGCACCTTGCGACCCATTGACCCATTGATTTAACATGGGAAACGTACTCAATGGGGATTAATTCGATTTCAATTGAGTTTCGCATCTCCTCAAAGGTATCTCTGACCTGACCCGTTGGTCAGGAAGCGATCCGGGAGGTCCTTCCTTCCAGTCGTCACTAGTTACCACAGCCACAAAGTCCCCCGCCTATTTCTACAATTTTTCTCTTAAAATTACATTTTAAACCTAACCTTAACGACACTGCTAACCTTGTGCCTAATCTTAAATTAAGACCGAAAACCACAGTAAAAAATGTAATATTTTTTTTACCATATAGCCAATTTGAACATTGTGATTCTGGTAACTTTTGCAAACCCTGAAGGAAAACCCCAGATCACACGGATACTAGTGGTGGAGGCTCGTTTGAGGCAGGAGCGTCAACCTATTTTTACAGTCCGCAGGGATCATCTGCAAGATTTAGCAGCGGGACGATTTTTTTGTTGATGGTTGGTGACCAGAACATAATTTTTAGACTGCAAATTGACTGCAAGAAGCCCAAGCAGATATCATATTTGACAACAAAAAAATGGAATCATTCCAAACCTTGCTTACATTTATTTGAGATCAAATCTCTCTTTATTATGTGTGATAATTTGGGAACAGAATTCCAAAATTAAAATAACTTGAAGCTGATTTCCTGGTGTTTATAACATTGTATGTCCAACAATTAGAACAAATAATAATAGTATAACATTTGTAGCAGAAATAATATAATATAAATCGGGCCGCGGGCCGCTATTTGGGGAACCTGGACTAGTAGAAGGCAAGTGATGGAGAGAAGGCCAGCCTCAGTTGGACCGATTGCGTTAGCTACCCACTCTGAGCCCATATGTATGTGTATTGATTCATTTGCAGACGTAAAACTTTAAGTCCGTTATATTCTTACTGACAGAAACAGTGTGGGTTCGCGTTAGCTAATTCATTCTCGTGATGGATGCGCGAATATCAGGCGGGACTGGCGTTGGTACAGTCGCTAACGTTAGATCAAATTTGCCTAATGTTAGATCTAATTTGCAAGGACCCAGTTCAGGTAATGGGAGAAGGATGACGTCCAAAAAAACGCGTTCAAAAAAAGGGAAGAGAAGAAAGAGACGGAGGAATAAAAAGACAAAGACCAACAAAACCCCACCGTATTTACCACCGGAGGTAAGTTGGCTAGCTACTACTGTAGCAGATGTACAGCTACTGCTAGCTGGAGCTTGCTATCAAGTTCATGTTAGTTAGCTAGCTAGCGATGTTATCCAATGCTAGACTAGCCAGAGCCTAGCTATTTCCAAATTCGGACATTATTTTAGCTAGCATCTGGCAGATGGTGTCGCCTGAGCTTTTCCATGGTAAGACACTTTTTGGCCATATGTAACGTTGTTATAAGCAGGGAATGGACATTTGTTTGTTTGTTGACATCAACAGCTGGCGTTCGCACATAACAATGTTGTGACTAGCTGCAAGAGAGCAGCTTGGCAGCTCCATGATGTTGCAAGATACATTGTTCCCCTGGTGGTGCATAGATGTAAAATACTGTAGTGATAGCTTGCTGTGGTAGAAGTACATTAGTCAGGGGTGTGTGCTTGTCTGTCAAAATACAGTACAGGCACACATTTTCAAAACATGTCCATCCCTCTGTTTCTCTCAGGCTGAAGAGGGAAACATTGAATATAAGGTACTAGTATACATTTCTTTATTTTTGTATGTCATCTTCCCTTTCACCTGTAGCTAGTAATCAAAAGTCAAAACACATCCATGTATATGCTCTCAAACACGAGGTTAACTTGTTGGACACTTGTTGGTGGTGAAGTGCTGTCCCGTGCTCTACCTTCACTGCAGCTGAAGCTGGTGAACCCCACACAATACCGCTTTGAGCACCTGGCCACCCAGTTAAAATGGCGTCTTCAAGAGGGACGGGGCGAGGCGGTGTATCAGATTGGGGTGGAAGACAATGGCCTGCTTGTCGGACTGTCAGAGGGAGACATGAGAGCCTCGCTGAAGACCCTACGGAGGATGGCAGAGAAGTATGTCACTACCTTTTTTGCAAACATCACCAAAGGCACAATCTGGGATACTTTCTTCAGCTCCATGGTCATTTCAATTATACCCATTGAATCTTGAAGAAACTAGTTTATAAATGTCTAATTTGACAGTTTTCCATTGTTACTGTATTTAACAGTTGCCCCTCAGTTTGGTGGGTGTTGGTTAGAAATGTGCTATCTCTGCCTCACCAGGGTTGGTGCTGACATCACACTTCTACGAGAAAGAGAGGTGGATTACGACTTGGACAGAAACTGCCGGAAAATCGCAGAGGTTCTTGTCCGAAAAGTTCCAGACGACCAACAGGTGAGATTAAATAGCACCTTGTCTTATTTAAGAGACAATTCACCCAAATTACAAATCTCAAAAGTAAGGCTAGCCTATGGACTACAGAGTGAATAGAGTAGAAGGGCTGACTGTGTGCTGAGACGTGATCCAGTTGTAACACTCCTGGCTCCTTGCACATATGCAACTCCCCACTGGAGTCTGTGGTTCAATTCACTTCTCACTGCCTCCTCCTCACCTATCTCCCATTGTTTATTTTCTGTCAGTCAATTAAGCATTAAAATGCAAAAGGAGAGTGACTCTCTTGTTTTGCACTCAATCAATGGTCAATGGTAAGCTGTACATATAATGAAGGATTTCTGCCACGTCAATCTGCTGTAATTTCACTGCAGTGTCTCTTGTGTGTGTATGAGAGCAGTTCTTGGACCTGCGTGTGGCGGTACTGGGAAACGTGGACTCAGGGAAGTCCACACTGTTGGGCGTGCTGACGCAAGGCGAGCTGGACAACGGGCGAGGCCGGGCACGCCTCAACCTCTTCAGGCACCTTCATGAGATCCAAACGGGCAGGACATCAAGCATCAGCTTTGAGATTTTGGGCTTCAATAGCAAAGGGGAGGTGGGTAACAGCGTCTTATAGGTAACAAGATAAAGAAGGAAGGATAAACACACACGAGTTTTCCCTTCCTTTGAGCAAAGACTATAAAAAATAAAAAAAACTTATTCCTCAAAAACTACACTGATATAACAAAAAAGTGTAATAACACAAAAAACTATGTAACAGCACACACATGTTTTGAACACCTTCCATTTGTTACTAAGCCATAAAAACAGTGTAACAACACACAAGTTAATTGAACTTCCTCTCATGTGGCTTTTGAAGGTGGTGAACTACAGTGACTCCCGTACAGCCGAGGAGATTTGTGAGAGCTCTTCTAAGATGATCACCTTCATTGACCTGGCCGGCCACCACAAGTACCTGAAAACCACCATCTTTGGCCTCACCAGCTACTGCCCAGACTTCGCCATGCTGGTGGTCAGCGCCAACACAGGCATAGGTAAGCTTGATCACATAGCTATAATAACAGTGTAGATTGTGCCGGCCTTTTTAACTTCTACAGGATTTGTTTGGCCCAGAAAGCTATGAAAAGTGATGTGCGTTTGACTACTTACAGTATGTGACCACTGACTAGTGTTACAAAGAGGGCGTTAATTGCAAATGAGGTCCTTGTTGATTAGATGTTTTTCCATAAATCTTCTCCTGAACCATATGGTCTATTTACTAGAAACTCATGGACAACATTGACACCATTTTTTTCTACTCAAGTATAAATTACCAAAGTTACCAACATTTCTGAAGTCTGGTAACTTTGAGAAATTACTGGGAGTTTTGCGACCCTACCACTGACCCAACCAGATATGATTTTCTCCCCCTTAGCTGGCACCACCCGGGAGCACCTGGGCCTGGCCATGGCACTAAAGGTACCCATCTTTATCGTGGTCAGCAAGGTGGACCTGTGCGCCAAGGGCACGGTGGAGCGCACAGTACGCCAGCTGGAGCATGTCCTCAAGCTGCCTGGCTGTAACAAAGTGCCGATGGTGGTGGCCAGCCCGGATGACGCCGTCACAGCCGCCCAGCAGTTCGCTCAATCCTCCAGGTAGCTGCTGAAAAGGAGAAAAGACCTATAAGGAAACTAGAATTGTGATTCAGAACCCAATATACACCACATAGGCCTTAGTCCAGAGTGACTAGAAGGGAATTGACTTAGCAAGCATGTATGGCAACGTTTTTTGTATTGGTGGGGGGGGAAATCAATACAGTTACATATTGGGATATTATTTTTGACGATATATCATATTGTTTTGACAATATCTCAATATTATTGTTTGCGATAGCTGCACCAAAACTCCAGTATTTTTCCTTTTTTGTTCTCCATCTTTTTAAATAGGGAGCCAATTTTGTTTTAGCACTTTTATTTCCATGATTGATCAAAACTTGTTTTCTCATGGCTCTCGCTTGTCCCTCTGCAGGAGACATATGGTTAGAAATAAGTTTGGAACATAGAATCACAATAAAATTGCTGCATCACATCGCAATACATATCGAATTGTGAGAATCGCAATACATATCGTATCGGCACCAAAGTATCATGATAATATCATATTGTGAGATCCCTGGCAATTCCCAGGCCTAGTTGGGTGTATACACCCATTTAAGCATCAAGGGACTAACTATCTTAGTGGGCAGAATTTGGCATGGGACATCATAATGATGCAATTTTCCCAGGTGTAAACACATTTTATGGAAGTCAGATAACCAGGTGAGAAGTTTTTTAGACATCTTTTGAGCAACCATTAACATATGTCTATCTGGTTGTTATTTGGTTATCTGACCAGATAACATCCAAAATATGACATTTTTATGACTTGATGTAGCCATGAAAAACATGTCTTTACCTGGTTGTAATCTGGTTATCCGATGTCTCCTCAACCAGATAACCAGTTGACACCCAGAGAATGACGTTACGATTACCCAAGCCAATTTCTTTACCCTGAATGACACCATTATGACGCCTTTTCTGACGTTATTTTTAGGTTATATACTGGTTGTAAAAGTCATGTCCACTCTTTATGCCGTAGCATCACACCCATCTTCACCCTGTCCAGCGTGTCTGGAGAGAGTCTGGACCTGCTTAAGGTTTTCTTCAACATCCTGCCTCCTCTCAGCAACAGCAAGGAGCAAGAGGAGCTCATGCAGCAACTCACTGAGTTCCAGGTACTACACCCAGACACATTAACGGATACAATTATTGTGTGAATGATGTGTGTGCATGGACATTGTGTGTGTCCACGCACACTCACAACTAACACAATAATACACATGCACACGCGTTTGTGCACAAACAACTAATATATTACCCACATACACACACTCTTTACAAACCCATCCGAACGCATACATGCATTCATGCACACGCATAACAGAACATACCCCCACACATACATTGCATACATACGAGATGTGAACATGCACTTTCACACATTCAGATTCACACCCTTATTCTGCATCAACGCTTGCAAAATAGACGTCCTAATTCCTCTGCTTGTGAATATAGGTAGATGAGATATATACCGTGCCAGATGTGGGGACAGTAGTGGGAGGAACTCTCTACAGGTCAGTTGGCCATAAGTCATATTGAAACTCATGAATGAATGATAATGGATTGATTTAGCACTGTTCTAGGGATTGTTCACCCAAATTACAAAATGACATATTGGTCTCCTTACCCTGTAAGCTGTCTATGGACAAGGTCTGACAGCAATCCTGCTTTGGGTTAGTTTCCCTGGCACTGTTTCCAAGTGTTAACGTTTTAGCATTTGTAGCACAAATCCCATTCATGTCATGTTACCAATTATTATTCATTTTTCGTGCATCATGTTCACATCTATAGGTGACTTTGTTGGGCTTTTTTTAAAGATATTTTTAGAGGATTTGCTCAATTAAGCTTTTAGCTAATCAAAAACCAATAGAAGTCGATGTACTGCAAACGGTGTATCCCTGAAGCGCTGCTAAAAATGATTTGCCCTGGAGAGTTCCACTTTGACATATCATAATATGTTTTTCCTCCCTTGTCCCGCGGACAGTGGGGTGTGTCGTGAGGGGGAGAGGCTGGTGGTTGGCCCGACGGACGAGGGCCGTTTCCTGAGGCTGAAGGTGGGCAGCATCCATAGGAACCGCTCGGCCTGCAGGGTGCTGAGAGCCGGCCAAGCCGCCACACTGGCCCTCGGCAACTTTGACCGCTCGCTGCTCCGTAAGGTCAGAGGGTTCAGCCACAACACACCCGCACCATATGTGCCCAGATGTGAATTTTCACGACTTTTATCTATAAGATACTAGAGTTTCCCCTCCCATTTTCTATTTTCTGCCAATCTCATCCCTTAATCTGACTGAACATTGCAGGGTCACATTTGGAAACAAGACGACTGCACAAACTGCTCATGGTTATGATACTGTCATATGTCCTCTGTTTTGTGTGTTACATGTGAAATCTCAAGTATAGGTAGGAGGTCTGTGTAGCCTACTATGTTTTTGTTCTCTCTTTGTTCTCTCTCTCTTCTATAAATAAAGTTATTATTTTAAATTGATAGCTGTCAGTGAAAAACACATTTTGGTCCTTGAAACAATCTGACTCAATGTCCATGCACACTCATAATACAATATAATACACACGTACACTCACAAACAACTCACAAATCATATGTAGTCAAAATGCAGTGTACTGTTTTCTAAAATCACTTCCACAATGGTTGTTCCTTTCCCATTTCCCAAAGTACTTATTGGTGAGTGTGTGTGTGTGTTGAATAGGGTATGGTGATGGTCAGCCCGAAGATGAACCCCACCATCTGCTGGCAGTTTGAGGCGGCCATCGTCCTTCTCTTCCACGCCAAAACATTCCGTCGGGGCTTCCAAGTGACCGTGCACGTGGGGAACGTAAGACAGACGGCCACCGTGGAGTGCCTGCATGGAAAGGTTAGTTTTGTAATAATAATTATAAACTGGGTAGTTAGAGTCCTGAATGCTGATTGACTGATTGGCTGATAGCCATGGTATATCAGACTGTATACCACGGGTATGACAAAACATTTATTTAAACTGCTCTAATTACATTGGTAACCAATATATAATAGCAATAAGGCACCTCAGGGGTTTGTGGTATATGGCCAATATACCACGGCTACGGCCTGTATCCAGGCACTACGCATTGCGTCATGCGTAAGAACTGCCCTTAGCCGTGGTATATTGGCACTATACCACACCCCCTCGGGCCTTATTGTTTAAATGTACCACTGGTATGATGCAAAACTACTTGTTTACTGTTCTAATTACCTCATTAACCTATTTATAATAACAGTAAGGCACCTCAGGGGTTTGTGGTATATGGCCAATATACCACAGTTAAGGGCTATGTCCAGGCACTCTGCCTTGCGTTGTACATAAGAACAGCTCTTAGCCGTGATATAAGAACAGCCCTTAGCCGTGATATACTGGCCATATACCACACCCCCCTGGGCCTTATTGCTTAAGTATACACTCCTTTTTCTTTTATACAGCATCCTTCATACATTGTAGTATTTAGACATTTGTACAAGGTCAATATTTTTTTATACCAGAAATGAAACCTTGTGCAATGTTCAGATAGAGATTTTATTACATAGTACAAACATGCCACTCTGCCATGTAGAGGAAGAGGAATCAGGTCAGCTCTATCAGCAACGTCTACCTACTGATTGTGGCCCTGCTGCTTTATGAGTCAACACAAACCGTTTGGTGTGCCCTTCCCTGTTTTCACCACCAGGAGGAGCTGCGCACAGGAGAGAGGGCCGTGGTCTGCTTCCGCTTCATCAAACACCCCGAGTACCTCCGCATGGGCGCCAAGCTGCTTTTCAGGGAGGGCGTGACCAAGGGCATCGGCCACGTCACCAGCCTCCTGCCCGACTCGCATGACCAAAACCAGATCCACGACCAGAACCAGATAGAGAAATAGAGGAGGAGGAGAAAGGAGAGGAAATTATAAACTCTCCTGAACATGCGCCCCCCTCCCCCTCCCCCCTGGACGATGTGGAACATACTCAGCATACCCCTCCTTTGGAGGTTTAAAGGGATAGTTGGCTTTTCAAAAGTTTTAGCTCATTGTCAACTTACCTAAGGCAGGTTTTCCCAAACTTGGTCCTGCCCCCCCCCCCCCGGTGCACGCAAAGGTTTTTGCCCTAGCAATACACAGCTGATTCAATTAAACAACTCATCATCAAGCTTTGGTTATTTGAATCAGCTGTGTGGTGTTAGAGCAAAAAACAAAGCGTACACCCGTGGGGGGAGTTTGGGAAACCCTGACCTAAGGTGTTGTCGTTAAGTTTGTTATTTATCAATGTGCAGAATGGCTAGCATTTTTGGAGCATGTAGCGATGCTAGTGTAAATAGGTTGTATCAGTTAGCATTGCTTTCAAAAGCATGTGGAAAGCAGGGAAGTCGACCAGTGGTGATCCGGTCTGCAAAAGGAAGAGCTCTTCTACCATGCTTTTGAATGCAAGTTTCCTTCCATACTTTTTCTAAAATATTGTGGTTTACTCTCTGCACTTCATTCGTCTTGATTAGTATTAAGGAAAAGTAGACTACGTGCTGCCCATTTTGGTGACGCAAATAAGTGGCGACCGTAAATGCTGCCATGCTAATTTTCTAAATGTTAAATTCAACTAAGTCTGTGTAGGGCAGCAATAATGTGTGAGGGTTGAGAATGAGCAGAGTTGAGATGCTTGGCGTAGTCAAGTGAATGTTGCATTGCAAACCCGTTCTGAAAGAAATATAGGGGCAAGTATCAAGTGATGATTTCCATAGTAGAGACGCCGCTTTTGTTACCCTGTTATGTCAACCCATTGAACCCAATGCTGTCTATGTCATAGCTTCAGGCTTGTCTGTGTACAAGGCAGCTTTGTGCAGCTAGATACCCATGTGGAGTCTGCATGCTTAATAGGGACTTGTGAAAATCTAAAAATCAGACTAAATGGACTCCTAAATGACAAATATTTATTGAACTCTAGACTTTATCCCTCACCCTTTACGAGGTTGTGTGCAATTATAACTAAAGCATTGAATGTAATGTACATCCACTTCTAAATACCATTTTGAAGCACAAACATTTTTGTGAGAGTTGTCGATTTTGCACTTTGTATTTTTGGAATAGCTTCTGCATGTTTGAGTCCGCCAGAGGTTCCTGGACTACGTCCCGTAGAGCTGTAAGGTGCTCAGTAGTGAAACACGGGATTCAATTTGTCATGGTGTTGATGCATATTGAGGTCTCGGTGACCACTGATATATGCTGCTTATTCAAGTATCAGCTGATCTTTACATGTTTGCGGTCATAAGAAATATACAGAAAGCATGCAGAGCACTTTTCTTTTAGATTATAATAAATATAATATTACAGCTATTAGCTTCTTTGGTTGAGACACGTGGCAAGTTTGCAGTATGTGTATGCATTGCATCAAGGTTGTGTAAATACTATTAAAACATGTTTTATCGTGACACCTTTCCCCATAAAAAAAACATCAAAAGACAAGTATTTTTGCATATTTTTATTGACTTTAAAAGCTGAACTTATTTGGCTTGATGGTCACAGGTTGTTCACAGAACACATTTAATGTGCATTTTGCAGCTTAGCTAAAAGCAACATTTTGAAATGTCACTGGTTTAAATGACTCAATTCCATTAATAAAATGTGTTTACACTTTTAAATGACTTTCATGAATAAGCTAAAGATGTATAAATAGTTAAAGGGTCTACATACTATTAATATGACTATTTACATTAATTATTAGGCATTTATAAAGGATTATAATGGCTTAATCATGAAAGTTATAACGTGTAACCAAAATAATGCTGGTCATATTCTGTCTGGTCCACGTGCAGGGCGGCCCAACCGTTCCTGGAGAGCTACCCTCATGCGTGTTTGTTTTCGCTCCAACCGCAGTTGTAACTAACCAGCTTCAGCTTATCAACCACCTAATTGTTGTGAATAGGATGGGCTAGATTATGGTTGGATCGAAAACATACAGGACAGTACCTCTCCGGGAATAACATTGAGCAGCCCTTTAAGATATGAAGGATTGGATAAGGAGATGATGTTGAGCAAAGGCCCTTGAAGCTTGTGCTTTTCAACATTCATTACTAGCACAGCATGCCAGGCTACATACAATACTTACACACAAAATGTTCGACAAAAACATTGAAAAATAGACATTCATAGGAAAACAAAGTAACTCCACCACAACATTAGAGCTTCAAATCCAGGTGGAACTACGGTGCCTTTAGAAAGTGATCACACCCCTTGACTTTTTCCACATTGTTGTGTTACAACTTGAATTTTAAATGGATTAAACAGATTCTGTGTCGCACGCACACACACACACACACACACACACACGTCAAAGTGAATATTATTTTAATTACAAATGAAAAGCTTTTCAGCTTTTGAGTCAATAAGTATTCAACCCCTTTGTTTGGGCAAGCCTAAATAAGTATTTTTTTTTGTGGCAAAGAAATGAACTTTATGTACTGAATACAAATCGTTAGGTTTGGCAAAAATCCAACATCACTGAATGCCACTTCATATTTTCAAGCATGGTGGTGGCTGCATCATGTTATAGGTATGCTTGTCATCGGCAAAGACTAGGGAGTTTTTTGGGATAAAAATAAACAGAATAGAGCTAAGCACAGACAAAATCCTAGAGGAAACCCTGGTTGAGTCCGCTTTCCAACAGACGTTGGGAGAAAAATTCACCTTTTAACATGACAAAAACCTCAAATACAAGGCCAAATATACACTGGAGTTGGTTACGAAGACATCAAATGTTCCTGAGTGGCCTAGTTACAGTTTTGACATAAATCGGATTAAAAATGTGGCAAGAATTGATAATGGCGATCTACAAATGATCAACCAATGTGACAGTGCTTGAAGAATTTTTAAAATAATAAATGTGCAAATATTGTACAACCCAGGTGTGCAAAGCTCTTAGAGAGAGACTTACCCAGAAAAACTCTGATGTAATCGCTGCCAAAAGGTGATTCTTTCATGTATTGACTCAGTGGTGTGAATACTTATGTTAATTTGATATTTCTGTATTTCATTTTCAATACAAAACATTTCTTTCCTCACTATGGGGTATTGTGTGTAGATGGGGTGAGAAATAAACAAATGTAATCCATTTTGAATTCAGGCTATAACACAATGTGGAATAAGTCAAGGGGTATGAATACTCTCTGAAGGCACTGTATACCCACAGCAAGACTGTTTGTGATAACCTGATAGTAAGATTATGGAAAATGCCATGACGTAGAAAAAGCTTTACATTTCCAACTGCCACAGTTACAAACCCTAACAAATTGATTCTGCTCAGAAAATCACACGTCTACAAAAAAACACTGTCCAGAAGTGTCCATTACAAATGTTGCACGGTGTATACATTCCTGCAGTGAAAAGGAAACAGCATGACCATGTGTATATTATCCATACATGGGTTGAAAACCATTTAGCATGATATGGTCCTTCACAGACAGGTCCAAAAGAACAAAAGATTGATGTGTAATGCTTGACTTTGACATCCAAATGACCAGAAGCGTGAAATGTAGTGCTGGACTATTAAAGTTCTTCATTCACCTTTCTAAAGTAACTTCATGTTCTTCAACTTCTTCAAGTCGGAGTTGTTGTCAGCGAGTAGGGTGGAACGTGAGCCGATATAATTTAAGCCAAGCTCCTCTGCCGTGGCTTGATCCTCAGATACAGCTAAGAAGAAGAAAATACCATTTTTAAAGATCATACAACTATGGTAAGCAGGGGGCTGAGATTCTCATTTAGATGGTCTCAATTTAGATTCAGCATTATTACATAACATTCTTAAGTGACAGTATTTCCCCCACTAGTTAAAGAAATCTATTAATTCTTGCCAGATAAAGGATTATCTCCGTTATGTGAAATGGCAGAAAAGGTTTTGTCAAGGGGGTTACGCAAGGAGCTGGTAGGTCTTCACAAGGCATGCGGGACTAAGAAATGTTAGGTCTTCACCAGTCTTCTAATCAGAGAAGTAGACCCTCAAGGGTAATTTCTTCCCAAAATAGATTGAAAGTTGCACTTTTATACTTTTCCCCATGGGCACAACTTCAGTTTTAGAAGTGGGGGTGACATAATTATTATTATAAATATTTTTTCCAATTGGATAAACACTCCAAATAGCCTACTGGATCGCTCAGTGAAAGTTGCACCCCTGCTTTTCACTGAACATATTCTTTGACCCCCAGCACCCGGGCCAGTATTCACAACATCTCAGAGTAGGACTTTTGATATTTTATTTGCCATAATGGATAACTTTAAGCGCCCAGGTGTTTATTTGCTTAAAAACGCAGAGCTCACACTGTTATAATCAAATTTCCAGCTCTACAAGTTGATTAAAAAAAGCTACTGTCATTAATAAGTTCACCGGCAGTCCTGTTTGCTAATTAAAACACTTACTTTTAGAACACACTGCAAATGTTAGGCTACAAAAGCGGCAAAGTGGATTGTGGTACAGTTAGTTTGAGGTTGGAAGTTGGATATACAGTACCAGTCAAATGTTTAGACACACCTACTCATTACAGGGTTTTTCTTTATTTTTTACTATTTTCTACATTGTAGAATAATAGTGAAGACATCAAAACTATGAAATAACACATATGGAATCATGTAGTAACCAAAAGAGTGTTTGAGATTCTTCAAAGTAGCCACCCTTTGCCTTGATGACAGCTTTGCACACTTGGCATTCTCTCAACCAGCTTCATGAGTTAGTCACCTGGAATGCATTTCAATTAACAGGTGTGCCTTGTTAAATGTGAATTTGAGGAATTTATTTTCTTCTTAATGCATTTGAGCCAATCACCTGTGTTGTGACAAGGGTGTGGTGGTATACAGAAGATAGCCCTATTTGGTAAAAGACAAGGCCATATTATGGCAAGAACAGCTCAAATAAGCAAACAGAAAAGACAGTCCATCATTACTTTAAATGTCAAGAATTTTGAAAGTTTCTTCAAGTGCAGTCGCAAAACCCATCAAGCACTATGATGAAACTGAATCATGAGGCCCGCCACAGGAAAGGAAGACCCAGAGTTACCTCTGCTGCAGAGGATAAGTTCAGAGTTACCCACCTCCGAAATTGCAGTCCAAATAAATGCTTCAGAGTTCAAGTAACAGACACATCAACATCAACTGTTCAGAGGAGACTGTGTGAATCAGGCCTTCATGGTCAAATTGCTGCAAATAAACCATTACTAAAGGACAGCAATAATAAGAGACTTGCTTGGGCCAAGAAACACAAGCAATGGACATTAGACCGGTGGAAAACTGTTCAGAGGAGACTGTGTGAATCAGGCCTTCATGGTCAAATTGCTGCAAATAAACCATTACTAAAGGACAGCAATAATAAGAGACTTGCTTGGGCCAAGAAACACAAGCAATGGACATTAGACCGGTGGAAAACTGTCCTTTGGTTTGATGAGTCCACATGTGAGATTTTTGGTTCCAACTGCCGTGTCTTTGTGAGACGCAGAGTAGGTGAACGGGTAGTCTCCACATGTGTGGTTCCCACCGTGAAGCATGAGGGAGGAGGTGTGATCGTGACACTGTCTGATTTATTTAGAATTCAAGGCACACTTTACCAGCATGGCTACCACAGCATTTTGCAGCGATACTCCATCCCATCCGGTTTGCGCTTAGTGGGACTATTATTTGTTTTACAACAGGACAATGACCCAACGCACCTCCAGGCTGTGTAAGGGCTATTTGACCAATAAGGAGCGTTATGGAGGGCTGGGAACTCCTTCAAGACCGTTGGAAAAACATTCCAGGTGAAGCTGGTTGAGAGAATGCCAAGACTGTGCAAAGCTGTCATCAATTCAAATGTTGGCTACTTTGAAGAATCTCTAATATACAATAAACTTTTTTGGTTACTACATGATTCCATATGTGTTATTTCACAGTTTAGATGTCTTCACTATTACTCTACAATGTAGAAAATAGTAAAAAATAAAGAAAACCCTTGAATGAGTAGGTGTGTCCAAACATTTGACTGGTACTGTATCTCTCTAACTAGCCCCATAGAGCCGAATGTCTGTTGAATATCCAACCTCTATCTAGGTTGTCATTCTAAATAAGAATTTGTTCTTAACTGACTTCCCTAGTTAAATAAAGGTTCAACTAAAAACAACACGGTGGTCAGTTGTTTTCGCTGGCTAACAGACAGAATTATTGCACTTTGACAGGTTGGGATCAATCATCCAGCACAAGGTAGAGAGAGAGGTTTGAAAAACAATTCTGAACTCTTTGGTAGAGATGCTGTGAAATCCCAGTGGAGCAGTACGAGAGAATGCGTGCATGCATAACCTACTGGTAAATTACCCTGTTTTGAACCTACATTTAATAGAGACTGGCATTTATTTTGTGATGCCCGGCCATTAGAAGAGACAGGCGTTTGTTGGAGGCCCAGCGTTTAATGGAAGTTTTACGGTATATGGACAGATCCTAGATCAGCATTCCTCCTTTTAGACGCTTTGTGGAAATGGCCCCTGGTCAAAACCAATGGATATGTGTATGTCCACTTTTCCTATACTAAACCACTACTCTGAATACAATATGGAGCTGCAGCCTCCAGACAGACACTACTGCTGAATTCCAAAATTGACTGCTCTTCACCCTGCCTATGATTTTTGCCATATTTCTTACACCGATCCCATCATTTGAAACCATTATACACAGGCAGTTAGAAAAGCCAAGGCTAGCTTTTTCAAGCAGAAATTTGCTTCCTGCAACACCAACTCAAAAACAAAAAAGTTCTGGGACACTGTAAAGTCCATGGAGAATAAGAACACCTCCTCCCAGCTGCCCACTGCACTGAAGATAGGAAACACTGTCACCACTGATAAATCCACCATAATTGAGAATTTCAATAAGCATTTTTCTACGGCTGGCCATGCTTCCCACCTGGCTACTCCTACCCCGGTCAACAGCACTGCACCCCCCACAGCAACTCGCCCAAGCCTTCCCCATTTCTCCTTCTCCCAAATCCGTTCAGCTGATGTTCTGAAAGAGCTGCAAAATCTGGACCCTTTCTTTCTAAAATTATCTGCCGAAATTGTTGCCACCCCTATTACTAGCCTGTTCAACCTCTCGTGTCGTCTGAGATTCCCAAAGATTGGAAAGCAGCTGCGGTCATCCCCCTCTTCAAAGGGGGGGACACTCTTGACCCAAACTGCTACAGACCTATATCTATCCTACCATGCCTTTCTAAGGTCTTTGAAAGCCAAGTCAACAAACAGATTACCGACCATTTTGAATCTCACCATACCTTCTCTGCTATGCAATCTGGTTTCAGAGCTGGTCATGGGTGCACCTCAGCCACGCTCAAGGTCCTAAACGATATCTTAACCGCCATCGATAAGAAACATTACTGTGCAGCCGTATTCATTGATCTGGCCAAGGCTTTCGACTCTGTCAATCACCACATCCTCATCGGCAGACTCGACAGCCTTGGTTTTTCAAATGATTGCCTCGCCTGGTTCACCAACTACTTCTCTGATAGAGTTCAGTGTGTCAAATCGGAGGGTCTGCTGTCCGGACCTCTGGCAGTCTCTATGGGGGTGCCACAGGGTTCAATTCTTCGACTCTCTTCTCTGTATACATCAATGAGGTCGCTCTTGCTGCTGGTGAGTCTCTGATCCACCTCCACGCAGACGACACCATTCTGTATACTTCTGGCCCTTCTTTGGACACTGTGTTAACAACCCTCCAGGCAAGCTTCAATGCCATACAATTCTCCTTCCGTGGCCTCCAATTGCTCTTAAATACAAGTAAAACTAAATGCATGCTCTTCAACCGATCGCTACCTGCACCTGCCCGCCTGTCCAACATCACTACTCTGGACGGCTCTGACTTAGAATACGTGGACAACTACAAATACCTAGGTGTCTGGTTAGACTGCAAACTCTCCTTCCAGACCCATATCAAACATCTCCAATCCAAAGTTAAATCTAGAATTGGCTTCCTATTTCGCAACAAAGCATCCTTCACTCATGCTGCCAAACACACCCTTGTAAAACTGACCATCCTACCAATCCTCAACTTTGGCGATGTCATTTACAAAATAGCCTCCAATACCCTACTCAACAAATTGGATGCAGTCTATCACAGTGCAATCCGTTTTGTCACCAAAGCCCCATATACTACCCACCATTGCGACCTGTACGCCCTCGTTGGCTGGCCCTCGCTTCATACTCTTCGCCAAACCCACTGGCTCCATGTCATCTACAAGACCCTGCTAGGTAAAGTCCCCCCTTATCTCAGCTCGCTCGTCACCATAGCATCTCCCACCTGTAGCACACGCTCCAGCAGGTATATCTCTCTAGTCACCCCCAAAACAAATTCTTTCTTTGGCCGCCTCTCCTGCTAGTTCTCTGCTGCCAATGACTGGAACGAACTACAAAAATCTCTGAAACTTGAAACACTTATCTCCCTCACTAGCTTTAAGCACCAACTGTCAGAGCAGCTCACAGATTACTGCACCTGTACATAGCCCACCTATAATTTAGCCCAAACAACTACCTCTTTCCCTACTGTATTTAATTTATTTTGCTCCTTTGCACCCCATTATTTTTATTTCTACTTTGCACATTCTTCCATTGCAAATCTACCATTCCAGTGTTTTACTTGCTATATTGAATTTACTTTGCCACCATGGCCTTTTTTTGCCTTTACCTCACTTATCTCACCTCATTTGCTCACATTGTATATAGACTTGTTTATACTGCATTATTGACTGTATGTTTGTTTTACTCCATGTGTAACTCTGTGTCATTGTATGTGTCGAACTGCTTTGCTTTATCTTGGCCAGTTCGCAATTGTAAATGAGAACTTGTTCTCAACTTGCCTACCTGGTTAAATAAAGGTGAAATAAATCAAATAAATAACATTTCAGATCTACAGGAGTGCCTAGGACGTAAGAACTAGGGGTGGAGCACATGTGGCCAGGCTAGTGTCCCCCCCTCTCTTCTGCTCACCCCTAGCAGGTTCCTTGGAATGTAGCCCTCTCGGTCTCCGCAGCGGGCCCACCACCACTCCATCTCGTCCTTGTCCTCGCGCCGCAGCACAGTCATGCAGTCGCCTTCCTGGAAGGCCAGCTCGTCGTCGTCCTCGGCCTCATAGTCCCACAGGGCGTACACCACCCCACGGTTCATGATGCCTATCTTCTCCTGTACACCTGCATCAACACAAAATCCCACCCACCTTGTCAGGAACAAGCTGTTCAAATTCAATATCTGCTAAAACATGTTATGGAAGGACGAACGTCAGTTAGAGTAGGTGAGGGTAGCTACATTTTATAAACAAGCAGAGGGGTCGAGTGCAAAACGGAAAAAGAATAATAGGCGCACAGTGTTTTGAGCAAATAATGTTTGTGCTTTGCCTCCAGTCAGAGTACACCAGCGGTCTCACCGTAGAGGAACTGGGAGCACTGTGCGTAGCCCTCCTCCATCTCCTCGCACTTGTCTGCCGCTGTCTGCATGTCACTGTAGGTGGTGGCGAACACAGCAGCCCCGGACTCCACCAGGAACTTACACACCTGCACGTTGTTACAGGAGGCCGCGCAGTGCAGCGGAGTCCTGGGAGAGAGACACGGAGAGGAGAGGAGGGGACAGAGGGAGGGAGGTAGAGAGGAGGGGACAGAGGGAGGGAGGTAGAGAGGAGGGGACAGAGAGAGGGAGGTAGAGAGGAGGGGACAGAGAGAGGGAGGTAGAGAGGAGGGGACAGAGAGAGGGAGGTAGAGAGGAGGGGACAGAGAGAGGGTAGGTAGAGGAGGAGGGGACAGAGGGGGGACAGAGGTAGTAGAGGTAGGAGGGGGGACAGAGGGAGGGAGGTAGAGAGGAGGGGACAGAGGGAGGGAGGTAGAGAGGTGGGGACAGAGGGAGGTAGGTAGAGGTGGGGACAGAGGGAGGGAGTAGAGAGGTGGGGACAGAGGGAGGGAGGTAGAGGTGGGGACAGAGGGAGGGAGGTAGAGAGGTGGGGACAGAGGGAGGGAGGTAGAGAGGAGGGGACAGAGGGAGGGAGGGAGGTAGAGGGGGAGGTGGGGACAGAGGGAGGGAGGTAGAGGTGGGGACAGAGGGAGGGAGGTAGAGGTGGGGACAGAGGGAGGGAGGTAGAGGTGGGGACAGAGGGAGGGAGGTAGAGGTGGGGACAGAGGGAGGGAGGTAGAGGGTGGGGACAGAGGGAGGGAGGTAGAGAGGTGGGGACAGAGGGAGGGAGGTAGAGAGGTGGGGACAGAGGGAGGGAGGTAGAGAGGTGGGGACAGAGGGAGGGAGGTAGAGAGGAGGGCAGAGGGAGAAAGAGATAAGAGGGAACAAGGTGGGAGAGTTGGAGGATATGAGAGCAAGATGATGGGTAAGGGAGAGTGGGGGAGTGAAGGAGGGGAGAAATAAAAAGAGAATAACCGGGGGTGACAACAGCTTTGATAAAGCTACTGTAAAGTCACATTGGCTACTGTAAAGTGACAACCACTGTAAAGTTACTGTAAAGAGACAACAGCAACTGTAACGTGACAATGGCCACTGTAAAGTGACAATGACTCACCAGCCATCGCTGTCGGCGGCGTTGGCGTTCACGCCAAACTGCACCAGGAACTTGACGATCTCGGTGTGGCCGGCGCAGACGGCGTTGTGCAGGGCTGTGATGCCCTCGTCATTGGGCAGGCTGGGGTCATCCACCTATAAGGCACAAAGTTAATATGCTTCAAGACATTTCCTAGACAAGGTCAGTTATCTGTCTTTACCCCTTACGGTTGATGTTAGGACTTGGGGAGGGATTAGCTGATCTTAAATATGTGCCTAAGTGCAACATGGTTGAGGTTAGGATTTGGGTATGTTTTAGCAGGTCCTATAAATGTGCTTAAGGGCAACTTCTAAGCTAAGCTTTTTGATGGACGTAGACCAGCGTTTGTAGTTGCTTAAGAGTACTACTTAAGTATTACTTGCAGCAGCATTGCAAAGCCTTCGCTTATGGGACGTCTGCTTGGAAGAGTCGTCTGAGGTATTGACATTGAAATTAGGAGGGCTAATGATGTAAAACTCACATCACAGAGTTCGAATCCGGCCAACAACCCTTTGACTCCCCACCCTACCTTTCTTCTCAACACTATACTATCTCTTCAATTAAAAGGAGTGGGACTACTCACGTCATAGATGACCCTCTGGACCAGATCATACTCGCCCTCCAGTGATGAGTCCAGCAGCAGGGCCAGGGGGTTGAACTTCACCCGCATGCCGTGGTCGATGCGCTCCGAGTCGACCTTCCGCAGGTTGGTCCTCTTGCCCTGCAGGAGGAGAGTAGGAGGAGAGGAGTGAGGGCTGTCTCTGTTTCACAATATGATGCATCTGTTAGCTATGGTCATCGAAATTGCTAAAAGGTTTTAAAATGAATTATAATAAATGTAACACTTGGACGAAGATCCTCTAAACTTTGTCGAATTTGTATTATCCATCAGATATTGACTGAATTAAAGCACATAAATCATTTTACTGGCTCGGACAAATAATGAATGCAGTTCAGTTATTCAGTTTGTCCAATATACATTTTGTTATTGTATCAGGTATTTATTTTTCAAAGTGTTAAGAAAATTAATGATGTGCATAATTTGCATAAATACACTGGGTGTACTTGCATATATGTAACATTAACATAAAGGGGTGGAACAGGGCTGAAACCACCAAACACTTGCTCAGTCTAGCCTACCTGCACTGTCTAGACTGCTTCATTATTTACTGTGGTCACGTACTCTTGCATAGTTCAACAAGTCTGTCAATAGCAGGATACCCTCGTATAAAAAAAAAAATCAACATGCTTGGCTTTAGAATGCACCTATCTAAACATACTTTACATTGCTTGCGAGATCAGACATAATATCACTACAATCCAAATATTCATTTTCGGAAGTTGCTTTCGTTTCAGTGCATCTTATTTGTTATCATTTTAACTTTCTTTTTGACCTCCCAACTGCATTAAATGATTACTTTTCAATTCCACAAAAAATGAACACCCATCCAAATAAAGTCATATTTATGTACTCTTTATTGTGATGTAAGTGTTGAGACGGTGTGTAAATCCCAGACGAAGCTTTAGTGTTCTTATAGAGTCAACAGAAAGACCGTGTATTCCACTGAGCCCATTTCAGCCATTACCGGGGTGTGTTTGACAGGTCATTACAAACATTTCCACGGTCGTAATGTTAAGAGAAAATACAACTACAGGCACAAGCATGAAAGAGTTGCAGGAGTAAAATGAAAACAATAAATCCAACGGGATTTAAGTGACAAGTAGGGCTGTGGCGGTCACGAAATGTTGACAGTTATTGTCATGCAAATGTCTGCAGGTCTCACGGTAATTGATAGTTTAATTAAACACGTTTAGCATCTCCAGGTCTCCAAGAGTACAAGCCATTGATGCGGCTTATGAAAATGTATTTCAGAAGAACAGAATGAGTTGGTCTATGTATGTTATCTGGCTATGCGACATAGGCTGTCATTTAGAAAACAAGATATGCTTATAATTCCCATGCTATTATTTTACACAGTATTACATGATTTTATAGTAAGAAGAATAACATTTACAGTGCCATCAGAAAGTATTCAGACCCCTTGACTTTTTCCACATTCTGTGGAATATATATATTTTTTAATAAATTAGCAAGAATGTCTAAAAAAAAACGTTTTTTTGCATTGTCATTATGGGGTACTGTGTGTAGATTGAAAAAATCTATTTCAGAATAAGGCTGAAACATAACAAAATAAATCAAATAGAAATTATATTTTTCCTTTTCCGCACATATGAAGTGGCTATGTTGAGCGTAGAAGTGAATATGCACTAGATTTAGAGTTTTGATAACTTTAGTTGTGAATGATACAAACCTTAATGTCTTAGAAATCAAAACATAGATGGGCTGCATGATAGGCTATTGATGATTTGAAAAAGTTGCAAATAAAGCTTACGCTCTGTTCTTTGCCTCAGACTGCACATGCTGTTCTCTCATCAAGTGATCATATTTTCACCCACCAGACTATTCTCAATTTAATCTCATCTCTACTAATACAGTACCAGTCAAGAAAGTTGACACACCTACTCATTCCAGAGTTTCTTTATATTATTACCATTTTTTCTACATTGTAGATTAATAGTGAAGACATCAAAACTATGAAATAACACACATGGAATCACGTAGTAACCAAAAAAAGTGTTTGAGATTCTTCAAAGTAGTCACCCTTTGCCTTGACAGCTTTGCACTCATTCTCTCAACCAGCTTCATGAGATAGTCACCTGGAATGCATTTCAATTAACAGGTGTGCCTTATTAAAAGTTAATTTGTGGTATCTCTTTCCTCCCTAATGCGTATGAGCTGTTAGATTCTGGGTTAAACTTGGAACATTGTTATACTAGAGACATGATACATCAGGAGTAATACTATAGTATCGGAGGAGTGATATAGACTGGTTTTTACATCAGAAGTTAATGGTTATCTGTAGGAGGCAGATGGCTTTGGAATGTGCTGGGTAGAGGGGAGGCAGTCACCGGAGTGCTATAGGTGATACGGGTGGAGAGCTTTGGATTAGGCATCAAGGGGGTTGAAGTCAGGTCACCTTAAGTGAGGAGGAGCGGTTTATTACCCCCATCACTTTGTCTTCCTGTCGAACCATAACAGATGTAAGGGTTGGAGAGAAAGAGTGCATCTAAATTGAAATATATATACACACACAGTCCATGTTTATGCAAGAACAGCTCAAATAAGCAAAGAGAAATCATTACTTTAAATTTCAATAACTTTGAAAGTTCATGAAGGTAGAATAATAGTGAAGACATGAAGGTCAGTCAATGAGGAAAATTTCTATTTGTTTAACACTTTTTTGGTCACTGCATCATTTCATAGTTTTGATGTCTTCACTATTATTCTACAATGTAGAAAATAGTAAAAAAATAAAGAGAAACCCTGGAATGAATAGGTGAGTAGGTGTCCAAACTTTTGACTGGTACTGTATGTAACATGAGTTTAGATTTAGAATGGCCCCAAATGGCCAGGTACAGGGGAAAAAACATTTGCACTCGAATAGTGAATGTAGGCCGCTTTCCTGCCATGGCGGGCAGGCTACTCTGGATTTATGGTGGAGCATGTGCTTAATATGAGCAGCTGAAAATAAATATAGTAGCAGCTGGGAACCTCCTATTTTTAGCGGCAACCATCAAAACTCTGCTTTCACACAGGACTGCATATAGAAAAGTCTGGGCTTATAACACTTATTTCAGTCCACGCATCAACCACTATTTGAGGAGCATGCAGCCTCTCGCTGCGCAACAGGTAATATTCCACCCAAACTCCGTATGCCATGAGCTATCCAACCCTGTTCCTTCATTTGGGAAACCAATTGAAATATGTTCAGGAACATAGATCGTAACATGTTTTCACACTAAACAGATTTCTGTTGACAGCCCCTCACTGTTGACAGCCCTCTGCACGCTTGAGAAAGGAATGAGGTGGGGGGTGGCTTGGGTTCATATAAAGGTTATGCGTACACAGTCGAAGTCGGAAGTTTAGTCACTTAGATTGGAGTCATTAAAACTCGTTTTTCAACCACTCCACAAATATCTTGTTAACAAACTATAGTTTTGGCAAGTCGGTTAGGACATCTACTTTGTGCATGACAAGTAATTTTTTCAACAATTGTTTACAGACAGATTTCACTTATAATTCACTGTATTCACTTCCGACTTCAACTGTACATAAGCTCTAATAAGCGTACGGGGGATTTGAATTAATCATCACCTCAGAAAGAGCTGTCGATTTTGTTGTGTTAGGCTTTGAAACAATATCCAGAATGACCATGTTTTCCAGTCAATTTGACCAGTTGTTGAACTCCTTCAAATTGATCATCACAGTGAGGTGAATTTTAAAAGCATGATACTGTTTTGATAAGTGTTATGTGATTTTCCATTGTGTTTGCATTGATGTCAGAGTGGTTAGAGGAACATAGCGCTGAGTACCAGGCCATTATGACTTGATGGTCGTTAGGGAGTTGGGTACTACCAACGCATGTCCAGAGTGCATAAGAGAAGATTACCATGACTCAACGGTCACATGGAATTTTACTGCCGTCATCACTCATGACTGCCGATGTGGAGGTAATATGGTCACCGCAACAGCCCTAGTGACAAGTGGATAGTACACCCTTCAAACACAGATGGCTGAAAAAGACAGATCCTCAGGTGGGTGTATACAGTTGAAGTCAGAAGTTTACATACACCTTAGGCAAATACATTTAAACTCAGTATTTCACAATTCCTGACATGTAATCCTAGTAAAAATTACCCGTCTTAGGTCAGTTAGGATCACCACTTTATTTTAAGAATGTGAAATGTCTTAATAATAGCAGAGAGAATTATTTATTTCAGCTTTTATTTATTTCATCACATCCCCAGTGGGTCAGAAGTTTACATTGTCAATTAGTATTTGGTAGCAGTGCCTTTAACTTGGGTCAAACATTTTGGGTAGCCTTCCACAAGCTTCCCACAATAAGTTGGGTGAATTGTGGCCCATTCCTCCTGACAGAGCTGGTGTAACTGAGTCAGGTTTGTAGAACTCCTTGCTCTCACGCTTTTTCAGTTCTGCCCACAAATTCTCTATAGGATTGAGGTCAGGGCTTTGTGATGACCACTTCAATACCTTGACCTTGTTGTCCTTAAGCCATTTTGCCACAACTTTGGAAGTATGCTTGGGGTCATTGTACATTTGGAAGACCCATTTGCGAAGCTTTAACTTCCCTACTGATGTCTTGAGATGTTGCTTCAATATATCCACATAATTTTCCTCCCCTCATGATGCCATCTATTTTGTGAAGTGCACCAGTCCCTCCTGCAGCAAAGCACTCCCACAACATGATGCTGCCACCCCCGTGCTTCACGGTTGGGATGGTGTTCTTTGGCTTGCAAGCATCCCCCTTTTCCTCCAAACATAACAATGGCCATTATGGCCAAACAGTTCTATTTTTCTTTCATCAGACCAGAGGACATTTCTCCAAATCCTTGTCCTCATGTGCAGTTGCAAACCGTAGTCTGGCAGTTTTATGCGGTTTTGGAGCAGTGGCTTCTTCCTTGCTGAGCGGCCATTCAGGTTGTGTCGATATAGAACTTGTTTTACTGTGGATATAGATTCTTTTGTACCCGTTTCCTCCGGCATTTTCACCAGGTACTTTGCTGTTGTTCTGGCATAGATTTGCACTTTCTGCACCAAAGTACATTCATCTCTAGGAGACAGAACGCGTCTCCTTCCTGAGCGGTATGACGGCTGCGCGGTCCCATGTTGTTTATACTTGCATACTATTGTTTGTACAGATGAACGTGGTACCTTCAGGTGTTTGGAAATTGCTCCCAAGGATGAACCAGACTTGTGGAGGTCCACAATTTTGTCAAGTGAAGAGGCACCAAGTTTGAAGGTAGGCCTTGAAATACATCCACAGGTACACCTCCAATTGACTCAAATTATGTCAATTAACCTATCAGAAGCTTCTAAAGCCATGACATAATTTTCTGGAATTTTCCAAGCTGTTTAAAGGCACAGTCAACCTAGTGTATGTAAACTTCTGACCCACTGGAATTGTGATACAGTGAATTAATCTGTCTGTAAACAATTGTTGGAAAAATGGCTTGTGTCATGCACAAAGTAGATGTCCTAACAGACTTTCCACAAATTTCTTGTTAACAAACTATAGTTTTGGCGTGGTTGAAAAACAAGTTTTAATGAATGATCTAAGTGTATGTAAACTTCCGACTTCAACTGTTTGTTATACATGTCACACAAACAATACATCAATTGAAATGGTTTCCCCAATACCAAATATCTCACCATCCATGTACCCCAAATATCTACACCAGCACACCTTTTAGTATGTTTGGCTAAAATATGAATTCATACTATGTAGTATGCTAGTATGGGTCATTTGGACACAGTGTGTGGGTGTGGCTACATACCGGTGGCAGAGTGACTTGTCCCGTGACCTCCGGAGCCTGCATGCTGAGGGTGTCCTCCCCCAGGTCCTGCTCCCCCGCGCTGGGGTATGGAGGGGGCGGGTAGGGTGGGTACTCCTCCAGGTAGGCTTCTGTCTGATGGGGGGGCGGGGGGCAGGGCTCTGGCTCTTCCTCCTCCAGCGACTGGGGCAGTGCGTGGCTGGAGGAGGAAGAGGGCTCTGGGATGGGCGAGCGGGGCGGCTGAGGTGGAGGCACTTGTGCGTCTTTCTCTGTCTCGGCGAGGGACGCTGCGGCGGCAAAAACCTGGGACATAACCGTGCGGTCTCGGGATCCAACGGCACTGGCGGCCTCCTTCCATGTTCCTCCACCCTCGTAGGGAGACGCCACAACAGTCTCCATGGCTGCCAGTGTGGTTTTCTGGTAGAGCAGCTTCTGGATGTTGGGCCCCGCGGGGCCCTCAGGCTCTGTAATGGAGCTGCGCTTCTTGAGGGGCCGCGGGGCATGGTGCAGCCGGCGGCGCAGGGCCTCCAGGTCAGCGTCGCTAGGGTGCCGGTGGGGGTGCGAGATGAAGGGGAGGAGCTTGGTGGGGCTGAGGGGACGAGGGGCCCGCTCTGTCTCCTGGCCCCCCTGGCTCTCAGGGGCCGGAGGCGCCAGACCGGGACCCCCCTGGTCCACTTCGAAATCGCCGGCCCCCGAATAGATGGAGTCCTGAAGGAGCAACTGCTGCCCCCCACTGCCTGGGATGACTGGCTTTCCATACACTATCAGAGAAAGAGTGAATGGTCAATGCGTGTGAATGGGATCAAGCAAGCTGCTTCATAGCAATAAAACAATCGAGCACGCTAACACAATCCCCATTACATCTTTTAAAAGAGTAAGGCTGTAAGTAGGGACATTTAAGGCAGGTATTTTGCAAAACAGAAAATGCAGAATGATTTTACCAAATTACTCAGTTTAGTAACCGAGTAAAGATCCAGGAGTCACAGGAGTAGCCAAGACACTACAGTAGCCCATGGCTCCTTCTCTCACCTCTGGGCTGCGTGCGTGTCAGAGTGCCCCCGCCTGTCCTGGGCTGTTGGGTGTACATGGAGTAGATGGAGGAGGCCGCAACCGTCTGTGGCTTCTGGAGGACAGGCACGGCCACTGTGGACTCTGGAGGATCGGGGGTGAAGGGGCGCACCGTGGCCGCCGGAGGAGCCTCCTGCTTGGGGGGCAGAGGCAGGGTGTGGCTGTGGATGGGAGGAGGTGCACACAGATGGAGGGAGGCGGACGGTTTTGCCTTGCCCGGGAAGGTGCCTGTGCTGTAGGGCGGTTTGCTAAAGGTCGGGGGCTTGGTAGGGATAGGAGGTGGCACCTTGCCCAGAGCCTTACCACCAGCCTATTGAGTCAAAAAGACCGTAACATACACAGTATGATGAAAATGAAATGCATAGTAATATCACTGCAACAAATGTCAGTTAACAGCTGTTTTTATCCAATGCAACTGACAGTTCACACACATACCCGGTATTACATATGTGGGCCATAAAGGAATCAAATCTCCAACTAAAAAACAATTTAACCCTGTATATCAAAAATACATTGAAGCTGCTTCATTGACTAATCAGGCATTTTTGGAAAAAGCTAAACAATGGAGAGTGGAATAATCTATATCTCTCTGACCACATTCTCTGTGGGTCTGTGATCATTTCTAACAAGAAAGGAAGTCCGGTAGGGAGAAACATAGCAAGGGAGCATCTTTTAAGTATACTGTATGACCCTTGAGCCTCTGTGGATGCTGTATGGGCTCCCGAGTGGCGCAGCGATCTAAGGCACTGCATCTCAGTGCAAGAGGTGTCACTACAGTCCCTGGTTCCAGGCTGTATCACATCCGGCCATGATTGGGAGTCCAATAGGGTGGCGCACAACTGACCCAACGTTGTCTGGGGTTTGGCCGGGGGTAGGCCATCATTGTAAATAAGAATATGTTCTTAACAGACTTGCCTAGTTATATAAAAAAAAAAAAAAGGTTCCTAAAAATGCTTCTGAAAATCAGTGCAGTACCTGGGCATCCCTCAAGAGGTCCTCGCTGCTCTGATTGTTCCGTGAGGGGACGGGAGGAGGGGCGTCAAACATAGAAATGTGACGCCCCTTTTGGTCCTTGAGGGTCTCGGCATCTCCTGTAACCACAGAGGAAACCACATCCGAACATTATCTGAACCATATGACATTTACATGATCAAAACCATATAACATCCATGCCATATTAGAACATTATACAGACCATATAACATCCATGCCATATTAGAACATTATACAGACCATATAACATCCACATAAGAACATTAACCGAACATTATCAAGATGCTAAGAATCAAATACACATCACAATCACTGTAACCAGTCTTTATTTTGAATATATTCCAAGCATCAGTTTAATAAAACACTATGCTACATCTCAGGGGGTGACCTGACATTCATTTCGAAATAATATGGCCTTTGCAAGAATTCCCCTTCTTTAATTCAAAATTGCCCATTCTTTTCTATTCGGATTTGTTCATTCATGCAGTGGAACTGACCCCAACCCTGGTTCCTAGCCAAGTCGAAGGAAGATACCTGAGCCCTGTGAGGAGAGGCTGGACATGCGAGGCAGAGTAGAGGACATGCCATGATGACTGCCGCTGGACTCCGCACTGGAGCTGGACCAGTCGGACAGCTTGGACATCTTGGATGACTGGAAACCTGTCAGAGCGTGGAGAAGTGTTAACACATGGAAAGAGCACTTGAATTGCAAAAGGCAAATAGATGATGTACACAATCTACTACTGCACAGTTACACACACTAACACACAGCCAACGCATTCACTTGCACAAACACACAAAATCGCAATTGACCACACAAAGTAAAATCATCCATAACGAAACAACGTTTTTACCTGAGTAGGGTTTAAGCGGTCTAGGAGGGGCCTTCATGGAGGAGTCTGGCATTGGTAAGGTCGTGGTGCCGTCGGGGTAGGCAGGCTTGATCAGGAGCTCCTGTCGGCTGGGCACCGGAGGCCCTGGGGCCGCGGTGGAGGACAGGATGTAAGGGCCCACAGCCGCCACCCTGGAGGGGCCACACGGCTGCAGGGCCTGGCTCTTTGTGGGGACCTGGAGAATGTTTGGGTAACACTTTATCTAAAGTTAGCAGGTATGATGCTTTATTAGTATGAGCCTTAATAATATCCTATTATGAGTCTTATATGTAATGTTACCCTATGTAGGCCAGGGATGGGTGGCCCGCGGTTTTGTAGGCCCGCGGACCATTTTCCATTAAAAATATATACATATTATAATAATAATAACAATAATAATAACAAAAACAATGTTTTTAGGAACTCAGTCAGGGGGCTGCTAAAACATTTTACTTGCATGGTGAGGGGGGGCAACAAAATTTCACTTAAGTGCCCCCAAAAGTATGGATTTGGGTACTCGACACTTGAGCCACTGTGGACCCTCGTGATAAGTTTGGATTTTCTGTGGCATCCACCCCCATAAAAGTTGCCAGTCCCTGATGTAGGGACGCAGGAGTAAAAGATTACTCCTGCACACATCACATTGATCTCGTGGACTGCTCGGTCTATGTATTGGTGATACATTTCCCTGGACCCACTCCTCAGCTTAGTTCCAATAAACGTGGAGCTGATGTCTGTTGAACACTGCATTAAGGGAACAATAAAGCTTTTGAACTTTTAACCTCGTCTTGACTCACGGGCAGGTTCTCCTTCTGCTGTAGCGCTGCCTTCTTCTTCCACAGGCGTTCGCGGAGTTCGGCCACTCGCTTGTCCATGGTGGCCACCTCCAGGTTGCGCTTGCTCAGGCTCTCACGCTGCTGTTGCAGCTTGGCACTCTGGTCCTGGTTCAGTTTATTCCTCAGCTTAAATCGGGAGAAGAGAGAAAGAGCTAGAGTCAGCTTTGTGTGTGTATAGAGCTTTTCCCACTACTGAGCCGAACTAAGCCGAGGCAAACTAAGCTCTACTGAGTTCTGAGAAAAGCTCTAAGAAAACTTCAGAGACAGCAGTTTTATTCTGGGGTATACACTATATATACAAAAGTATGTGGACACCCGTTCAAATTAGCGGGTCAGGCAATTTCAGCCACACCCGTTGCTGACAGGTCTATAAAAGCGAGCACACATGCCATGCAATCTCCATAGACAAACATTGGCAGTGGAATGGCCTTATTGAAGAGCTCAGTGACTTTCAACGTGGCACCATAATAGGATGCCACCTTTCCAAAAAGTGATTGTCAAATTTCTGCACTGCTAAAGCTGCCCTGGTCAACTGTAAGTTATTGCAAAGTGGAAACGTCTAGGAGCAACAACGGCTCAGCTTCGAAGTGGTAGGCCACACAAGCTCACAGAACGGGACCACCGAGTGCTGAAGCACGTAGTGCGTAAAAATCAATTGTCCTTGGTTCCAACACTCACTACCAAGTTCCAAACTGCCTCTGGAAGCAACGTCAGCACAATAACTGCTCGTTGGGAGCTTCATGAAATGGGCTTCCATGGCCAAGCAGTCACACACAAGCTTAAGATCACCATGTGCAATGCCAAGCATCGGCTGTAGTAGTATAAAGCTCCCTGCCATTGGTATCTGGAGCTGTGGAAACGCATTCTCTGGAGTGATGAATCACGCTTCACCATCTGGCAGTCAGATCAATGAATCTTGGTTTGGCAGATGCCAGGAGAACGCTACCTGCCCGAATGCATAGTGCCAACTCTAAAGTTTGGTGGAGGAGGAATAATGGTCTGGGGCTCTTTTTCATGGTTCGGGCTAGACCCCTTAGTTCCAGTGAAGGGAAATCTTAACACTACAGCATACAATGACATTCTAGACGATTCTGTACTTCCAACTTTGCGGCAACAGTTTGGGGAAGGCCCTTTCCTGTTTCAGCATGACAACGCCCCCATGAACAATGCAAGGACCATACAGAAATGGTTGGTCGAGATTGGTGTGGAAGAACTTGACTGGCCTGCACAGAGCCCTGACCTCAACTCCATCGAACACCTATGGGAATTGGAATGCCAACTGCGAGCCAGGCCTAATCGCCCAACATCAGTGCCTGACCTCACTAATGCTGAAATCAGTGCCTGAACTCTTGTGGCTGAATGGAAGCAAGTCCCCACAGCAATCTCCTAACATCTAGTTGAAAGCCTTCACAGAAGAGTGGAGGCTGTTATAGCAGCAAAGGGGGGGACCCAACCCCATATTAATGACCATGATTTTGGAATTAGATGTTCGACAAGCAGGTGTCCGCATTCTTTTGGTCATATAGTGTATGTTTCTCGTCCCGCTGTGTTCATGATGTATTTTTGCAGAGTCTACCTGTAAATGCCGCAAAAAGAAACTTGTGTGGAAGCAGGCTAATATGATCTTTTCTTACCTGCAGCTCCTTGTAAAGACGCTCCAGCTCGCCGGCGGAGCTCGGGCCGTCATGAGAAGACTCCACCTTGACGCTTTTCACGGTCTCCAGCTGCCTGCTCAGCTCCTCCACTCTGGAGACGGCCACCAGGAGCTCGCGCTGCTTACTCTGAAACAGCCCGTTCATCTGCTCTATCTCCTCCACTATATGGCCAGGCACACACACACACACGCAAATCAACAAACACATGCAAGCATGCACACACACAGACAGAAGGACACACATGTTAGTCAAACTTGAAAAGTAACATTTAGAGAATGCTAATGATGTGTTAGTTCAAACCAAAATCTAAATGTTCCGTTAACTTCAAGATTTTATCTTAAACATGTTCTGCGAACGTCTGGTATGGCACATTTTCTTTTAAATGATTGAGAAATGTTTTAGCTAACATTCCCCCCAAAATTGCACCTTCAGGTTCAATAGTTTTTTGATGTCCAAATAAATAACCTTAATACACAACGTTCCCATAACTGTCAGGTGTACATTCTCGGAATACACAGAAAACTGGACAAAAAAAATATTCTGGAAACTAAAACCTGGAATCTTCTTTTGACCCCAAAGTAGTTAGCTGGGTGTACGCTGTAGGCCAAAGCCAACCAGCTAAAACAGTGGCATTTCGTGTGAAGCAATGTCGAGTGTGTCAAGTTGGGGGAAAAAACCTCTTCATCGAGTGTCCGACTCCTCCCTCCCCCTTGGCACTAACCCAGTTTGCTGTTGCTTTGGCGTTTCTGCTCCACTTGACCCTTGAGGGCCCGCACCCGCCGCAGCTTGGTCTCCTGGTTCTCAGCGTTCTCACGGAGCTGACGTAGTCTCTCCTGCTCTGACGCCTGCTGCTGCCGCTGCTCTTGCAGCCTCAGGTAGCGCAGACGCTGCTCCTAGCCGACCAAACAAGAAAACACTTTCAAGTTCAGATTCAAGTTTTTAATAATACCCACGGTGTATTAAAGTAGTCAAAGTAGTAGTATTTGGTCCCATATCCCTGGCACACAAAGACCACATCAAGTTTGTGACTATATACAAACTCAGCATTTGCAGTTTGTTTTTGGGTGACTTTTGTATCATGTCTTGCCCAATAGTAACTAAATACGGAATATTGTATTGTCATTCTGGAGTCACTTTTAGTGCATGCGAGAATAGAAGATGTTTCTGAACACCTATACAGTCACATGGAAAAGCACAAAGATGATAGCCCCCTCGCTCTGGATAAGAGCGTTAGCTTAATGACTTAAATGCTAACCTTCGCTGTTACCGGTAATGGCGAGAGGTTAGCATTCTCTATTGTAGCCTTTGTAAACTTCTAACTCAGTGTAAAAGGTCACACAAACGTTCCCATGTCTTTAAAGAAAAATACTTGCCTTTATTATTAGAGCTTAATAAAGAGAAGGCAGAGGGGACCGTGTGAAGAACTGTCTAGGAGGAAACCTCGAGAGGAACCAGACGCTAGAGCAAGGCTATTCAACTGGAAGCCTATGTCAAGCTAATAAGCATTGGTAAGAAAGGGAAAGAAACAACTTCTTTTTTTTTTTTAATTGGACATTGTCTCATCTAGAGCCCTGCCATACAGGCCTATCATGAGACGAGGTAAAGAATTACATGTCTTGACCTTATTTAGTGGCGGTGCTTCTCTGCCAAACGAGTCAATGGGCTTGTTTGACATCGACTGCACGGATCTACAAATCCCCTTGCATCATAAATAATTACTGATGATTATTTATAGCCAAGTCGGTCAGTCAAAATTTACCCACAACGTATCATGCTCTCCAACATGGCCAATGTCTTGCCCTACCTTTGAGGCCAGGAGCTGCTGCTGCGAATTGATCTGCTGCTGTTGCCGTGACGCCATCTCCTGCAGCTCCGAGAGGGTGATGTCCATGCGAGGCGGTGCCACCTGGGCGGGGGTCAATAATGACAAAGAACGTGTCACACCACACCATTAAACCACCAGCTTCCACCTTTCATCATTGTAATGTTGTAAAATAGTTTCACTCACCCCATTTTCCATGCAACGGTCCACAGGGACCATGACCATGTTCCTTTTGGCTGAGTGATCGGAAACCCTTGATCCACCTATACAAGACAAAATACAGCTGTCTTGGGAGTGTGTGTGTGTGTGTGTTTGTATCTAACTGTTGGAGAGGGACATGTATTTGCTTCACAACTGATCATGGGAATTGTAAAAAGAGGTGAGAAGCTAATTGCTATTTTGGGAAAATTCCACATCCGGAGGGATCTCTGTTAAAAAAGGGGGCGCCAATTTGTTTGTGTACTACAGTCGGTTTATGACCAAAGACTGAACAAACATGACCCGGAAAACCGACACAAGACCCCCGAGCACTGCGCCATGAATACGGGTCATACTCTGAAGATACAGGATGAAAAGGACAAGCATGAGTTGTAGAACTGCTCATTATGTAATAACTGGTGGAGCAGCCAAAAGAACCAGGCCTCGTCCACACAGTTGCTCTTCCCGTGCCAGTGTCTGACGGTTATGCAATGCTGTTTTGCGAACAGCTTATATGGGTAACCAAAAAAGGCCGAACAACAAGGCTGATCCCTTCAATAAGCTCTTTGGGGGTCCACAACTCAGGCTTATTAGTTATACAACCCAAATCCTACACCTTATACGGTAATAACAGCACAAGCAAAACAGGGAGCCGAGCCAGACTGGTTGTAATTGACTACAATCGTGTCCCGAGAACAAATAATAAAGCCTTTGTGCTGTGATATCCCTTGCACTGCTCTGTTGCGTAATACGGCTTAGTCCTGCGTAGGGGGCCCGTCATTCCAAGCAACTAGAAACCCAAACACATGGACCTACACAAGGTTCTCAAATTGACAGAGAGCCTTGGGTTAAGAAAGAAAGGGCTTTCTGTTGTTTTCAAGTGACATAAAGGACTAAGTTATGAAGGGGCATCACATAGTGGTACCATTGAAAAGAACATGACCTTGGCTAATCGTCACATGAAAACGCAACGCAGATATTTGAGGAGAAATAACAAGCACAAAACCTAGATCACAGCAATGAAAGTAAAGTGTATTGTTCCCTTTGGGCTCACTTTAACCATGAGGATGGGCATATTCATGACACCAATTCTGTTGCAAAGCGGTTCTTAAATGGAAGCAAACGGAGAGGGACCTACCTGAATTTGGCCAATAAAAACATGTTTTACTCTGTTTGCTTCCGTTTGGTTCTTAAAATGGTAAATGGTTTCCATAATGAATACACCCCAGCTGAGAGGGCGGTTAATGGTTAGCATGCTATCTCAGACTACAAGGTGCAGTTGTTTAAAAAGGTGCTTACACATGTGGAATCTAGGTGAATTGCAACAGCACTAGGCTGCATTCAAAACAAATGTCCCCCGGAGACTCACGCTTGAGCCGTTTACTTTCGGTCGTGGTCCACCAGCATCAAACAGCTATAAAAACTATAATTTTTTTGTTATGAAATATATTTCACAGCGATGTAGATGGTACAATGATTCCCTACACTAGTCAGTGCTTGTTTTCTCACATAAACTGAAATTGAGTGAACAGTGTCGAATTTTAGCACCCAGGAATTGACAGAGCAATTTCTACATTGGCCGCTTGACCTGATTTCCGCTAAACACAGCCACAAAATCAAAACAGCTTTCCCATTTTGACAACAGATGCCGCCCTGTCAGGAGAAATCAATAAGCGAATATCACAGCTAGGGTTGTAAAGGGTCGGAAACCTTCCGGTAAATTTAGCCAATTTTGCTTAAATTCATCAAAAAGCTGGCTTATAACAGTGAACCTTTTTTGTGGGATACACATAAGGCAATTCTAGGTATTGTGGCATATTTTGGTTAAACTTTCCCCAAGTCAATGGAATTTCAACCCTCTGCATGCACAGAGTATTCTTCAACCATATGTACAGCTGATTATCAAGATCTTGCACACCAATTAGATGCTATTGATCCCACACTACTATACTGTCTGAGCCAAAGACTACTTGCTTTTTGGTAAGTTTTGATTACAATACTGGGTGGGGTGAATATATTTTATGACATATATGAATTTTTGTTAACTAGTAAATAGTTGCCTACAGCAAAGTGTGTTTAAATAATTTCTAACATGTTAACAATTTCTGCCAGTTAGTTTCTGCTACCATGTGGGTTTTAGCTTGCTTGAGCCTGCTAACTGAGGAGTATTAATTCACCAGTATCTTACAAAGGAGTTGTTTAATCTCAGTGCTTAACTATTTATCTGTACATGGAATTCTATGTGGTTTTTTTAACTTGTTTTTATTCTCATCTTTACAGGAAAATGCCACAGGCACTATCTGATGTGTGGAGACATTTCACTGCAGCTAATGTAGAAGGAAAAGCTGTGTACTGTGCCAAATCATATGTGAAGAATGCAACACAGATGCAGAATCATCTGGCCAAGTGCATAAAGTTCCCTCAGTGCACACAACAAGCAACCTCTGACAAAAGTCCCTCTACTTCTATTCGAGGTGAAAATTATGAATCAGACACCTCGATAGCAACAGCTCACGGTCATCTTGGAATCAGAAGTTTTTAAGACTCAATGGAGGAACGTAGTCAGAGAAATGCTGTTTATCCAACTGGTTCACCTCTGATGCTCGCAGGCAATGTGTATTGAAAGAGATTTCTGAATGTTCTTCGCCCAGCATACAACCCTCCAACCAGACATACTTTATCTACTCATTTGCTGGATACAGAGTTCAAGTGAAGGTCAAGCAAATCATGGAGAAAGCAGACTGTATTGCAATCATCTCTGATGGGTGGTCGAATGTTCGTGGGCAAGGAATAATTAACTACATAATCTCCACCCCTCAACCAGTATTCTACAAGAGCACAGACACAAGGGACAACAGACACACTGGTCTCTACATTGCAGATGAGCTGAGGGAAGTCATCAATGACCTTGGACCACAGAAAGTATTTGCACTGGTGACAGACAATGCTGCGAACATGAAGGCTACTTGGTCTAAAGTGGAGGAGTCCTACCCTCACATTACACCCATTGGCTGTGCTGCTCACGCATTGAATCTGCTCCTCAAGGACATCATGCCACTGAAAACAATGGATATACTCTACAAGAGAGCCAAGGAAATGGTTAGGTATGTGAAGGGTCATCAAGTTATAGCAGAAATCTACCTCACCAAGCAAAGTGAGAAGAATAAGAGCACCACATTGAAGGTGCCCAGCAACACCCGTTGGGGTGGTGTTGTCATCATGTTTGACAGTCTCCTGGAGGGGAAACGAGTCTCTCCAAGAAATGGCCATATCACAGTCTGCCGATATGGACAGCCCCATCAAGAGGATCCTCCTGGATGATGTATTTTGGGAGAGAGTGGTAAGCAGCCTGAAACTCCTGAAACGTGTAGCAATAGCTATTGCACGGATTGAGAGAGACAATGCCATCCTGTCTGATGTTTAAACTCTGAGAGGAAACTGCAGTTCTGAAATACATCAAAAAGCATGAAGACTTCTGCCTGAAGCCCATACACACTCCAGTGTACATGTTAGACCCAAGTATGCTGACAAGAGCATCCTGTCTGGTGCAGAGATCAACAAGGCCTATGGTTTCATCACTACTGTGTCTCGCCACCTTGGCCTGGATGAGGGCCAGGTTCTTGGCAGTCTGGCGAAGTAACACTTCCAAGCAAGGGCTTTGGGATGGAGATGCAATATGGTAGTCGTGACAACATCTCATCAGCCACCTGGTGGAACAAACTTTGTGGATCTGATGCTGTTTCCCCTGTTGCCTCCATCATCCTCCAAATCCCACCAACAACAGCCGCCTCAGAGCACAACTGGTCCTTGTTTGGGAACACACACACCAAAGCACGCAACAGGCTGACCAATACAAGGGTTGAAAAATTGGTGGCCATCCGGGCAAATTTGAGGCTTTTTGAGCCTGACAACGAGCCATCCTCAACAAGGTTGGAAAGTGACAGTGAAGATGAGGCCTCAGTGTCTGATGTTCATTGAGGAGGTCCAGGGAGAAGACATGGAAGCCTGAGAGGAAGACAACCAAAACATATAAAACTTTATGGGATCATTGGAGATCATTCAATGTTCACATGATTTCACTGAACAACAAAAGAAAGGGAAGAGTCTACTCATTTAATTAACGTTCAATTCGTAACTAAATATATATATTTTATTTCTATTGGAAGGATGGAATAATTTGCAATTATTATAATAATTTTTTAAAACATTTTCTCCCTTTTTCTCCCCAATTTCGTGGTATCCAATTGTTTTTAGTAGCTACAACTCCCGTACGGGCTCGGGAGAGACGAAGGTTGAAAGTCATGCGTCCTCCGATACACAACCCAACCAAGCCGCACGGCTTCTTAACACAGAGTGCATCCAACCCGGAAGCCAGCAATGTGTCGGAGGAAACACTGTGCACCTGGCAACCTTAGTTAGCGCGCACTGCGCCCGGCCCGCCACAGGAGTCACTGGTGCGTGTTGAGACAAGGATAATCCTACCGGCCAAGCCCTCCCTAACCCGTACGATGCTAGGCCAATTGTGCGTCACCCCACGGCCCTCCCGGTCACAGCCGGTTACGACAGAGCCTGGGCGCGAACCCAGAGTCTCCGATGACACAGCTGGCGCTGCAGTACAGCGCCCTTAACCACTGTGCCACCCGGGAGGCCTGTAATTTGCAATTATGTCTACTTATGATGAGGTAAAAGGTTTATGTTTCTGTCTCCATATATGGTAAATATATCCCAATGCAAAAAAACATCTACATTTACAGTGCCTTGCGAAAGTATTCGGCCCCCTTGAACTTTGCGACCTTTTGCCACATTTCAGGCTTCAAACAAAGATATAAAGCTGTATTTTTTGTGAAGAATCAACAAGTGGGACACAATCATGAAGTGGAACGACATTTATTGGATATTTCAAACTTTTTTAACAAATCAAAAACTGAAAAATTGGGCGTGCAAAATTATTCAGCCCCTTTACTTTCAGTGCAGCAAACTCTCTCCAGAATTTCAGTGAGGATCTCTGAATGATCCAATGTTGACCTAAATGACTAATGATGATAAATACAATCCACCTGTGTGTAATCAAGTCTCCGTATAAATGCACCTACACTGTGATAGTCTCAGAGGTCCGTTAAAAGCGCAGAGAGCATCATGAAGAACAAGGAACACACCAGGCAGGTCCGAGATACTGTTGTGAAGAAGTTTAAAGCCGGATTTGGATACATAAAGATCCCAAGGAGCACTGTGCAAGCGATAATATAGAATTGGAAGGAGTATCAGACCACTGCAAATCTACCAAGACCTGGCCGTCCCTCTAAACTTTCAGCTCATACAAGGAGAAGACTGATCAGAGATGCAGCCAAGAGGCCCATTGATCACTCTGGATGAACTGCAGAGATCTACAGCTGAGGTGGGAGACTCTGTCCATAGGACAACAATCAGTCGTATATTGCACAAATCTGGCCTTTATGGAAGAGTGGCAAGAAGAAAGCCATTTCTTAAAGATATCCATAAAAAGTGTCGTTTAAAGTTTGCCACAAGCCACCTGGGAGACACACCAAACATGTGGAAGAAGGTGCTCTGGTCAGATGAAACCAAAATTGAACTTTTTGGCAACAATGCAAAACGTTATGTTTGGCGTAAAAGCAACACAGCTCATCACCCTGAACACACCATCCCCACTGTCAAACATGGTGGTGGCAGCATCATGGTTTGGGCCTGCTTTTCTTCAGCAGGGACAGGGAAGATGATTAAAATTGATGGGAAGATGGATGGAGCCAAATACAGGATCATTCTGGAAGAAAACCTGATGGAGTCTGCAAAAGACCTGAGACTGGAACGGAGATTTGTCTTCCAACAAGACAATGATCCAAAACATAAAGCAAAATCTACAATGGAATGGTTCAAAAATAAACATATCCAGGTGTTAGAATGGCCAAGTCAAAGTCCAGACCTGAATCCAATCGAGAATCTGTGGAAAGAACTGAAAACTGCTGTTCACAAATGCTCTCCATCCAACCTCACTGAGCTCGAGCTGTTTTGCAAGGAGGAATGGGAAAAAATTTCTGTCTCTCAATGTGCAAAACTGATAGAGACATACCCCAAGCGACTTACAGCTGTAATCGCAGCAAAAGGTGGCACTACAAAGTATTAACTTAAGGGGGCTGAATAATTTTGCACGCCCAATTTTTCAGTTTTTGCTTTGTTAAAAAAGTTTGAAATATCCAATAAATGTCGTTCCACTTCATGATTGTGTCCCACTTGTTGTTGATTCTTCAAAAAAATACAGTTTTATATCTTTATGTTTGAAGCCTGAAATGTGGCAAAAGGTCGCAAAGTTCAAGGGGGCCGAATACTTTCGCAAGGCACTGTATATGGATGTGACGACCCTCCCACTCTGTCTGCCATATTCTGTCTTTGTTCTTGTTTCCTTATTAGGATGCCGGTGGGCGGAGTTGGGAGGGTCGTCAGCTTCATGGGAAACACCTGGGCCAGGTGTCTCCCAGGATAAATAGACCTCTTCCACATTCATGGAAGAGACTCTCTCCATGCAGACGCCTTTGTAGATTGTGTTGTGGTTCTTGGTGGCCTTTTGTTTGTTTGCTTTGGCACCTTTCAACACCCTGCATTATCACATTCATGCATGCAAAACACTCACTTATACTACTGATTACTGATTACACACACCATTGTATATTTTCCTTAGTTGCTTTAGTTAATAAATATATATTTTGTTACTCCTTATCTCCGCGTTGTCTCCCTTTGTTACGGGCTTTGAGCCGGTTCGTGACAATGGAATTAGTATTAAATTGCATATATTCCCACAAAGTTTCCACCTCTGAATATTCCCCAAAATATGCAACCCTAATCACAGCCAATCACAACACTGGCAGGTCAGTAATACTGCGAAACTGTCATTTCACTATTACTGCAGATATATTATGTACATTTTCTGAAATTAAAATGCAAAAATAAAATACAAATCCTATGTGTAGCACCTTTAAAGTGTGTTAAAGTGTTCCATATTCTACATCATATGGGGGTGTGTTCATAAACTGGATTGTGTTATTACAACCAACAACCACAACGGACGCTGTGACAATAGTGCCACTGGGTTATGGTAAGTTCATATAAAATATACAAAATATAGAAAAGAACGCAAAAGTAGCAAAAGAAGGATTAAGGACGGCTGAAGAATCTTTCTGCCAGGCATTTACATACGTCTTGGTATGTGTGGGCCATGTGGCACACTGGGTGGCCTGGCATTGCTTAGGTTAGTCACAGACAGTGCCCGTGGCATATCATCACCACCACACAGGCTACATCATGAACTGCATCCTATTCCTTATAGTGCACAACATTGGCCAGGGCCCATAGGCCATGTGGGACGCAGTCACAGTCAGAAAAATCCTGGGTGACCTTTGGGCCTGAGAGAATGCAGGCAAGACATAAAATGAGAGTGTACCCTGTTAAATAACAATGTCCCCAGCAGCCGCAAGAGATCACGGAGATTTGAATTATCTCAGCAACGTTTAGAATGCTTGGCATTGTGCCATGGTCAAAACCACATGCGTCACCAAATAACAGGAAGATATACAATCTCATCACACATGTTTTCTTTGTTATTTTGAGTTTTTACTTCACATGTGACATAGTTCAAATCCAATTGTGGCCATGTAGCAACTCTAATATGGTAACAATTGTATTGAAATTCATCATCCCAACAATGGGGACAACGAAATGTGTCTGCCAGTTAGAATAGTAGCCGGCTGTATTAACTTTGGCTCAAATGTAACGGAATATAGGACGAATAGAACATTGTGTACACCACACACATAACAGTCAGTAAACACACCTGACTACCCAGGCTTCCACATTTTTCAGGCTACACTTGACACATTCAGTTACCACACTATTTAACATCCAGGGTACTGGTGGGGGATGGGCATTGATAAATGTGTGTTTGTGGCTCTCACCTGACTCTCTGCAGGGTGCCCGTTCGTGGCGCAGGAGGAAGCGAACCTCCCCCCTCTGCTGTCCCCAATGCTGGAGCACGTCCAGCATTCGCTCTCCGTCACTAATGGCGCGTTCTGGTGTGACAAAGAAAGATGCCTGAGTAAGCGGTTCTTGAGTCCAAGGCACGGTTCCATTTTGGTCCCTTGCCTCTTACCCTTCAGGTGTTCACATCTGACGGGATAGTGGTACTGCTTTCACCTATTACATCACTTTTAAGATTAGTGAACATCGAAGCTGTAGGGGCTAGAGAGTGAAATGGAACAGTTTTTTGGGGGGGGGGTTACTCCTACCCACCACTGAAAACTTTGCCCTTCGATTGGTTTCATTCAGTTCAACACTGATGAGTGCAGCCCTCCTTAACATAAACCTAGAGTTAACACTGCCGTTAAAAGTTAGCCAGGATATGTCCTGTCTGGTCTAGCAGTAATACCACAGTCTCACACATGACTACGGTGAAGGGCCCATGCCCTTCTAGCACTCCTCTCCTACTTACTTCAGTCTCTTTTTACTGCAGAAGACGGAGTAAGAACCGTTCTGAAACTCACCTGAACCTCGCCACATTTCAGCTAGGTAGCATTCTCCCTCCCCGGGCTCCTTGCACAGCTCCACCACATCACGACACAGGGTTTCCGGGGTAACGGGCACCTCTGTGAAATGCTGGTCGTTGTTGCTGAGGTACACGGTGAGGAACATCTAAGACACAGTGAAAAATAGACCATTAGAACAGTGTTACTTGACATTGGTGCTGTGTACAATATGATAGAATGAGAAACCCTGTTAAAAGAACATCTGGGTCCAACCCCAGACAAAGACTGAGCCAATTTAGAAAACCCATCGCAGTGGGGGACTCGCAAAAATAGTGAGAACAGAGTAAGTAGCACATTAGGTACCTGTTCTATTCGAAAACAAACAGATGGTCAATGTCTATTTTGGATCCAAAAATCTTACAGGGAGTCATTTGTCAGTGTGGTCTTTTTTCCTAATAGGGGCAATTCCACGGTAACGGAATTGGGCTGAGACTCATATTTTTTACTTAAAATGTATGCCAAACAAAAACCATTGATTTAAAGTTTACAAACCATACAACTCTACACACAAGGACTACTTTTAAGAAATTACAATGAACATAAAAAATAAAACATTTACTGGAAGTTTGGTAACAGAATTTCAGTTAAATCTCCCTCAGTTTGTGACCACATTTCCAAACACTTAAAAATCTGCTCCGAATTAAGACTCAGAGATAGCTGACATCCCATTCTTTCTGCAGACATGACACCCTGAATTTGAAAAAAATCTATTTTGGTTATTGAATGTGAAGTGGATTTACACCCGGTAACAGAATTGAGGCAACAGAATTTCATCATTGGTCCTTGATCTATACTACACAGAAATGCATAATTTTGGATATGAAGGTCATTCACCCTAAATACGTATACAAAGGTGCAATATCCTCATTTGCATATGGAGGTATTATTCTACACACTGGCTATTATTTTATTGAGCTCCACCACCAAACAAGACCAAATGTGGTTGGTCTAGAACAAATCTGAACCAATCAAAGACGTTCATTTTTCACAAGTTTGGACATCAATGTACAGCACAGTAGAGATATGTAGAGTACAGTACAGAACACAGTAAATATAGTAGAGTATAGTACATTATAGGGTAATGTACTGTACCTTACTCTACTGAAATATATTCTACTTTTATTTACTGTACTGTGCTGAATTATTCTCTACTTTTGTTTACTGTACTGTGGTGTCCAAACGTATGAAACATGGGTGTCCGTGACCAAATAAAGAATTTAAAGAGAGGGGGCTCATGGGGAGGTGTCAATAAGAGCCGGGAGAGGTTACGTTAGAGATAGAGAGAAGAGAGGTTGTCCTGACTTTTCTTCCTCTTTCTCTGACAACCAGACGACAGAAGGAGAAAGGAAAACATTTATCAGCTGAACATAGTACGCCAGCAAAATGGAGAACAGTAGCAACTGTTGTTTGTGACTATTATGATTTCCCATTGTACCATTTCAAATGCAGACATTCCGTTACCAATTTTTCTGACATTCTGTTACCGATTTGGTAACAGATTTGAGTTTCAATCCCTTAATAATTCATGAAACAAAATCGATATCAGTAAAAACACTAATTAACTGGCGGGGCCTATTTAAAAAACAAAGCGTATGATTTCTTAATCTATCCCTGCTCATGAAGGAGAGAAATTAGAAAATATCTTAAAGATATGTGGGTTTTTGGTAACGGAATTTGAAGGCACATGGCAATGTTTCTTAAACTTACAGAAGACAGAAAAGGTTATCCTAAACTATACTGAACAAAAATAAACGCAACATGTAAAGTGTTGGTCCCATGTTTCATAAGCAGAAATAAAAGATCACAGAAATGTTCCATATGCACAAAAATATGTTCTCTCAAATTGTGTGTACAAATTTGTCTACATCCCTGTTAGTGAGCATTTCTCATTTGCCAATTTAACCCATCCACCTGACAGGTATGACATATCAACAGGCTGATTAAACAGCATAATCATTACACAGGTGCACCTTGTGCTGGAGACAAAAGGCCACTAAAATGTACAGGTTAAACAACAGGTATTTCTGTCTGTAATAAAGCCTATGCCCTCCCAGGCCCACCCATGGCTATGCCCCTGCCCAGTCATGTGAAATCCATAGAGTTCTAAGAAATGTATTTCAATTGACCGATTTCCTTTTATGAACTGTAACTAAGAAAATAGTTAAAATTGTTGCCTGTGGCATTTTTTTTTTGTGTTGATATCAGTTGGCAGGGGTCTAATTCAACATGATTGTGTTTTGATGTATTTCTAATACCTTTTAAGACTTTCTGGTAGATGTTTTCTAAGACCCCTTTTCCATCTGTCTGACAATGTGTTTATTCCTAATTTTGAGGATGGAAAATGGTTGAAATGCATATATGCCTTAATTTCTCAAAAATAGACTTGTGGCTTTCATTTGTCAACCAATTTGACATGGTCCTATGAACTTCACATGTTGTGCTTATGGGTCCTTTTACATAGAAGTTACCACAGGGAATTCCACAAATAATAATGGCGTTGCTTCAACATCTGGAGTGAGCCAGCCCAAAGACAGAATGGGGACAGTCTGGGAACTACTCCAGAACCCCCTCTGGAATTATAAAGGGGCGAATGCAGTTCTGAACATTTTTTCAAAGAGAAAACTGGGTCTCAAATTCCAATAGAGCCAAGCTCCAGTCTCTGAAAAGGAAAACATGATGAAGAGGCAACACTGTCAAGGACACTGGTCCTCAAGAAACGGGGGCAGGCTCTGTGAATTTGACCTTTCACAAGATTCTACATAGGTCAATGGTTTCATTTCAAATGCGCAAACGCTGCAGCCAGCCACTGTGACAACTGTATATGGGGGACAATAAAGGGTTATAGAGCCAAGTGCAAGTCAGCAATTTCTTCGCACCATAAATAGCAGGCCAAGCCAAACACGCTCCGCTGCCCAAAGGTATAGAGGATGCAAGAAGCGATCATTGACTTGTTGCTTCGTAGTGGTGGTCTGGCATGGGGCCTGAAAGGTCTATATCACTGAGGTAACAGATGGGCTTTAGACTGAAGATGCATCCCAAAATGGCACCCTTTTCCCTAGTGCATTACTTTTGACCAGGTCCATGAGGTGCCATGTGGGACACATCCTGAGAGTAACATGGAAGCTGTCCTGTAGACTCTGCCATCGCTGCAGCACTACGTTCCCACTAACAACCTACAGCACCTTCCATTCCGGAAACCAATACCTAAAACCAGTTATAATTTGGAGATAATCCATATAAAATCAGGAGATTTAGAACTTACTAAACTATCAATCTGATTGGTTTTCAAATTATTTGTCAAACTGAGCTGTCTACCAATTTCCTGAAATTTGTCAAAGGTGTTCAAGCCTGAACCCATTCATGATAAATCTATGATGTCAAGCACAGTCGGATTATGGAGAGAAACATAATTATTCTGAGGCAACAGTATAAAATAATAAAGCCTTCCACATCCGCCACAAACATCTGGCATTTAACAGAAGTGGCTGAGAGACACGTAACAATGCTAAAACACTCGTAATGCCGACTGATCCTACATTTGTGAAACCGTGGCACAAGCTTGCCAGCTGACACTTCACGCACCAATTCAAGTATCCGGTTTGAAGCAGCTGTGCACTAAAGGTTTAAAAAGAGGCTTTTTTTGTCCTCTTAAAATATGCTCTCAATCTGGGCACTGGATCGGACTACAGCTGGGGATATGACTGACTGCCTTTCTGTCCTAGTCACGCTAGGAGTACAAGAAATCCACAGACTGGCAATTAGAGTTAGGATAACATCATGGCCATGTGCCCTCTTAAAGGTAGACTCCGCCATATGACATCATCATGCAAAGCCAGAGAACTTCCTGTTTGCAGAAAACAAGATAATTAATGTCCGCAAAGACCACTTCCCAACTTCCGGCCTCCCTTCAGACATGCACACATTGGGGAGTGGCAAATAACCATTGTGACGCACAGATGTTCCAAACGAGACTGACTTTATGACCAAAATTTGCGTATTTACATTTTGTACACTAGAATAACTGTTTGACTCCTATCAATGCCACATAGGGGATTTGCAAGGGGATGCATTGCTTTTTAAAAGGCAGTCGCTCTTTAACAGTATATAGCTGATTTGAATCCTATTTGTGTCTTTGTAAAGCTGCTTAAAGAAAAATGTGGATCCCAGCTTGTTCCTCTGTATACCACACTTCTCAACAGCAAATGTATTTAAACTAACGCTGTTCATCAACCAAACCACACGTACACTAATGTATTAATTTATTTAGTGGTAATATGAAAACGTTGGACTAAATACACGTCTTAAGGAAGCCCATGCTTCAACCGGTACAGAAGTGGGGCATGGTGTCAGAGGTTGATAAAGTGAAGAGAAGTAGGCTTTCATTTTCTGTTTCACTGCACTGGGCAGTCATTTTATCACATAGGTCAAGGGCTATGGGAAGCAGTAGGCACATTGGGAGATCTGAGTGAGCCTTGAGGCCATCTAGGACAATCAGAGATGAAGTGCACCCTACTTGGTAAGGCTCATTAAAAAAAGTTGATGTCTAAAAAGGCCTAAAAATGCTGTGAAAATGCCCAAATATCATTAAATAATGAGCAAAAGATAATTATACTTTATTTACAACTACAATTCTGAAAAAAGGGGCCGTGAACATTGGGGGCTTATGCTAATTCCTTGGCATGTCCCTGTTTGCTTGGCACCACTCACTGAATGCATGGCTTTTGTAAGACTTGTTTTAAACAATTCGGCAGAATATCAAATTACATGCAAAGTAGCACACTTGTATTTCCATACACAAATGTATAGGGGAGCTATCATTGCTGGCTCTTGGCCTGCATCCGAAATTGCACCATATTCCCTATGTAGGGCAATACTTTAGACCAGGAACCATAGGGATCTGGTAAAAAGTAGTGCACTATGTAGGGAAAAGGTTACCATTTTGGATGCATACTTGCAGTGGATGATCAAGCCTTTAACAGAACAGGGGAATGTTCTTTTCCCCTCAGAAATCTTTTCCCCTTTGCGAAATTATATAATTGTATACATTTGCTTAAAGAGATTTTGTATAACAAGTCTCAAAAAGGTAGGGGTTAAAATGATTGACACCCCTAAAGATTCTTAGAAATAAAGTAGTCAGAAGTGTAGTAGTACTTGGTCCCATATACCTAGCAAGTTATGACTACATAGAGCTTGTGACTCTTCAAAGTTTGTTTTGGTTTTGTTTCAGATTATTTTGTGGCCAATAGAAATGAATGGTGGGGCCTCCCAAGTGGCACAGCGGTCTAAGGCACTGCATCGCAGTGCTTGAGGCGTCACTACAGACCCGGCTTCGATCCCAGGCTGTGTCACAACCAGCTGTGACTGGGAGTCCCATATGGCATCGCACAATTGGCCCAGCGTCGTCTGGGTTAGGGGAGGGTTTGGCCTGGGGCGGCATTACTTGGCTCATCACGCTCTAGCGACTCCTTGTGGCAGGCCGGGCGCCTGCAAGCTGACTTTGATCATCAGCAGAGCTGTGTTTCCTCGATACATTGGTGCAGCTGGCTTCCGGGTTAAGCGGGCGTGTGTTAAGGAGCGCGGTTTGGCGGGTCATGTTTCGGAGGACGCCTGACTCGACCTTCACCTCTACTGAGCCCGTTGGGGAGTTGTAGCGATGAGACAAGATCGTAATGAAATTGGGAGAAAAAAAGCTAAACAAAACATAGTCATTAATGTATTGTGTCATTTTAGTCACTTTTATTGTAAATAACAATATAATATGTTTCTAAACACTTTTACATTAGCGTGGATGCTACCATGATTCTGAATAATCAAATAAAAATTAAAATCTTATTGGTCACACACACATGGTTAGCAGATGTTAACGCGAGCGTAGTGAAATGCTTGTGCTTCTAGTTCCAACGGTGCAGTAATATCTAACAAATAATCAAACAATTCCCAACTACCTACAGCTGAAGTCGGAAGTTTTATATACCCCTTAGCCAAATACATTTAAACTCAGTTTCACAATTCCTGACATTTAATCCTAGTAAAAATTCCCTGTCTTGGGATCACCACTTTATTTAAAAATGTGGAACATCAGAATAATAGTACAGAGTGTGATTTATTTCAGCTTTAATTTCATTCATCACATTCCCAGTGGGTCAGAAGTTTACATACACTCAATTAGTATGTGGTAGCATTGCCTTTAAATTGTTTAACTTCGGTCAAACATTCTGTGTAGCCTTCCACAAGCTTCCCACAATAAGTTGTGAATTTTGGCCCATTCCTCCTGACAGAGCTGGTGTAACTGAGTCAGGTTTGTAGGCCTCCTTGCTCGCACACGCTTTTTCAGTTCTGCCCACAAATTCTCAATAGGATTGAGGTCAGGGCTTTGTGATGACCACTCCAATACCTTGACTTTGTTGTTCTTAAGCCATTTTGTTAACGTGTCCAGTGATTGGGTCTCAATGTGGGCAGCAGCCTCTGAGTTAGTGATTGCTGTTTAGTAGTCTGATGGCCTTGAGATAGAAGCTGTTTCTCAATCTCTGTATCCCAGCTTTGATGCACCTGTACTGACCTCGCCTTCTGGATGATAGCAGTGTGAACAGGCAGTGACTCGGGTGGTTGTTGTCCTTGATAATCTTTTTTGCCTTCCTGTGACATCGAGTGCTGTAGATGTCATGGAGGGCAAGTAGTTTTCCCCCGGTGATGCGTTGTGCAGACAGCAGCACAACCAAGTTTAACCCTCTGGAGAGCCTTGCGGTTGAGGGCGGTGCAGTTGCGGTACCAGGTTGTGATACAGCCCGCCAGGATGCTCTCGATTGTGCATCTGTAGAAGTTTGTGTGCGCTTTTGGTGACAAGCCGAATTTCTTCAGCCTCCTGAGGTTGAAGAGGCACTGTTGTGCCTTCTTTACCACACTGTCTGTCTGTCCGTGATATGTACGCCCAGGACCATAAAACTTTCCACCTTCTCCACTACTGACCCTTCGATGTGGATAGGGGGGAGCTCCCTCTGCTGTTTCCTGAAGTCCACGATCATCTCCTTTGTTTTGTTGACATTGAGTGAGATGTTGTTTTGCTGAAACCACACTCCGAATGCCCTCACGTCATCCCTGTAGGCTGTCTCGTCATTGTTGGTGATCAAGCCCACTACTGTTGTGTCGTCAGCAAACTTGATGATTGAGTTCGAGGCGTGCATGGCCACGCAGTCGTGGGAGAACAGGGAGTACAGGAGAGGGTTGAGCACACACCCTTGCGGGGCCCCAGTGTTGAGGGTCAGTGAAGTGGAGATGTTGCTTCTTACCTTCACCACCTGGGGGCAGCCCATCAGAAAGTCCACTGAAGTGGGTCTAGGGTAGCTGGTAAGGTGGAGGTGATATAATCATTGACTAGCCTCTCAAAGCACTTCATGATGACAGAAGTGAGGGCTTCGGGGCAGTAGTCATTTAGTTCAGTTATCTTTGCCTTCTTGGGTACAGGAACAATGCTAGCCATCTTGAAACATATGGAGACAACAGACTGGGATAGGGAGCGATTAAATATGTCCGTAAACACACCAGCCAGCTGGCCTGCGCATGCTCTGAGGATGCGGATAGGAATACCGTGTGGGCCAGCAGCCCTGCAAGGATTAACACGTTTAAATCTATTTCTCATGTAAGTCACACAGTCTTTGTTAGCAAGCCACACCGGTGGCACTGTATTATCCTCAGAGCGGGCAAAGAAGGTGTTTAGTTTGTCTGGAAACGTGACGTCGGTATCCGTGATGTGGCTGTTTTTGTAGTCAGTGATTTCGTGTAGACCCTGCCACATACGTCTCATAACTGAGCCGTTGAATTGCGAAGGGATGCCTGTACCGGCATTTTGTTTGTTTGATTGCCTTGCGAAGGGAATTACTACACTGTTTATATTTAACCATATCCCCAGACCTCTTTCCATGGTTATACGTGGTGGATCGCGCTTTCAGTTTTTTGCGAATGCCGCCATCCATCCACAGTTTCTGGTTAGGGTAGGTTTTAACAGTCAGTGTGTACGACATCTCCAATGCACTTATTTATTGTGTATAAATCAATGTTGTTCTCCGAGGCCGACTGGAACATATTCCAGTCCGCGTGATCAAAACAATCTTGGAGCTTGGCTTCCGATTGGTCAGACCAGCGTTGAATGGTTCTCGTCACTGGTACATCCTGTTTGAGTTTCTACCTATAAACCGGAACTAGCAAGATGGCATCGTGGTCGGATTTGCCGAAGGGAGGGCAGGGGAGGGCTTTGAATGCGTCGCAGAAGTTAGAGTGGTAGTGGTTGAGAGTATTAGCCCTTTGTGTCATGCAATCAATATGCAGATAACATTTAGGTAACATTGATCTCTAATTTGCTTTGTTAAAATACCCAGCTACAATAAATGCAGCCTCCAGCCCCTCTAATATTCTCACTCATTATTCACTCATTATTCAGGATCATGCATAATCATGGTAGCATCCACATTAATGCAGAAGTGTTTAGAAACATATTCTATTCTTATTTATAATAAGTGACAATACATTATTTACCATTCATTTCTATTGGGCACAAACTAATCTGAAACACAACCAAAACAAACTGCAAATGCATCCAACATGTTTGTAGTCACAAGATTGATGTAGCCATTGCGTGCTAGGAATATGGGACCAAATACTAAACTTTTGACTATTTGTATTTATAAGAATCTTTAGGGGTGTCAATAAACTTCACCCCTACCTAAAAAATAATATGACTTGTTAAACAAAATCTCTTTCTCTAAGCAATTGTATTAGTACAAATTATTTTATACAGTTATTATTGCTAAACTTTATCAAGGGTGTCAATAATTTTAGACTCCACGGTATATCTTGGAGAACCAGAAGTAGAATAGAATACTTTACTTCCTGTTAGAGAATTTGTCCCTTAGGCTACACTGTATTCCAGGTAGCCCCCACATACTGATAATTCCAGTTTTCAGAATAAGACGTGTGCATAGGCAGTAGTTGTATTAATAAAGCCACAATGGAATTGAAAACAATCCATTCTAATTCTATGGATAGATTCTATATAAACACTTATGGCAGGCGGATTGATTGAATACAATTCCCCTGATTCACACAGGGGAAAGGCAGAGCACTTTGACTTTGCGTATGGGAGCAGCCCTAATAACACAACATCGCCCTTCTATTCAGACAGATCAGATAGCTTGGGGGTGAAGTTTCCCCTAAGTACATATGTAGGATCAGCATCCCCTCCCCCAATCCTAAAAATGCAAAACTGACCCATGATGAGTGTCTGGGGCAACTTAACACTATTCTGATCAGACATTGGCCTGCGAGGTCTAGTCTGTGGTAAAAAATAAAATAAAATGTTTCACAGTGTGGGGCATCTAATGAGATCGATGAGGCTAAGCTTCTCATTAATTGCGCATCAGTGTGACTGAGAACAAACGTCATTAGCAATAGGGATTCTATTTGGTGGAGAATAAGGTGATGAGCTAAGTGCTATGAGATCTTTGGAAAGATTAGCTGTAATTGCAAATTGTTCCTCTGTTATTAGGTGACATAAACATAGGCGTCAGGTATTTGACCGCGATGACTCGGACTAGAGAATCTATAACACATTCTCTTAACAAATTTCAACATCACTGTTGATAGGGATAGACTAAATGAATCATGGATGGTGGTCTTAATCCAAAATCTAATTACTGACAAAGCCCTTCTTGCGCCTGCAAATTTCTTCCAAAAAACAACTTTGCATGAGACGCCTTGAGGAAATCAAAATAACCTTTTTTGTGACATTCATTCTTGGTGAGTCATTGTGCTGTGGTGCTAAAAATGCTGAAGTGCTCAAAAGTAGGCATGGGAAGAGAACAAGTTGAAATGACACACGCAAGTTGTTATCGGACCAACTGACCATTACATTTGGTTAAACAGGTTGAGTGAATTGTCGATATACCATGACGGACACAAATTGAAAGCTAATTAATTGGAAATAGAGAGTCAAGTTTGCTGTGATGGCAGTTACAAGCTACAGGAGTAATCCAACCCACTGGAGTCATTAATTATTCAAGCCAATAACAGCATACAACAAATGAGCATCTGTCAATACATGCATCATCGGGGCAAAGCCATCCTACGGATTCCAACTTCAAAGTACTGTTGTGTTCCCTCTTGAAACAGGGACCTTTTCAGTTAAAGCGGTATCCTTTTCTCCATTCCATGTTTTAAAAAAATATATTAGCACTAACCCTTGACTTGTGGTTGTGTGGATCTTTAATAAAATGTTGGCAGATTGGGATAGGCTTGCGAGCCGCCACCGCCGGTCAGCTCCCAATGTTTTTAAGCTGCGGCCTGGACCCAGGCCATATGGCCAAGCTCACGTGACTTTACTATTGAATCAGCGTAGCAGTAGCAACCCTCCCCCTGTTCCCAACCCCCACTGTGCTGAGCGTTACTCTGGGAGCAGAAAAACAGTACTGGGTGAAAGCAAACACAACCCAGTCGCTGAAATGTTTACATTTTGACATAGGCATTTGGGACAATGGGAAATGTCATTGTAAATCTCCACCACAGCCATGGAGCAGTACTTTTGAATAATCGCCTAATGAATTTAGAAGTAGCCTAAATGTAGCAGCAGAAAGAGTGTGTGTATGTATGTGTCTGTCTGTGTGGTTGCTACTGGTCACAGTGGTAACAGTTGCAAAGGCACTCTGTAACCTCAGGTGTGAGATGAGTTTAACAATAGTAATCAATGATATTTGGAACAAGAAAACAAAGTTAGGTGTAGCCTATAAACTAATCTTTTATTTACCCCCATCTGTACCACCCCTGACTATGCTAAATAATCACTTGAAGATAGGAGGTCCTTGCAAGTTGAGTAAAAATCTATTCTCCGTTCACATAACCACATGATGGAACAGCCTGAAATAGATTTAGCCTAAGCACCACATTTATGAGTTCCACCAGGGCTAACACTAAGTTTCCAGGATCTCAACCTATATAAAGAAACACAAGATGTTGGGCCAACACTATAGGGCTCCCAAGAGGAACAAACAGACATGCTGAGTTATATTTCGCTCACCGTCATTACAGTTTAACAATGCAGGGTCATTGTTCTTCAAATAGCTGTACTTCTTGTTTTGTGTCTACTTTCCAACCCATGTTTAACTAGCAAAATTACACAACTGATAAGGCAACTGTCCTCTTCTTCACTAGGTTCAACTGTTGTCAAGATATGTCATCCACTCATTAGTCAAGATTGCTTTTAAAGATCAGTGTCTGGTTGAACAAGAATGGGGAAAACGTTTAGATGTTGTTGAGGATGACATGTTGGCTCGAATTTACACACCACTCAGGTATATTGTTACACAGTAATAATCATGTACTCTACCATGTCCAAGGACTAGAAGGACAGTAAATCCTCACTTGGAAACACCGGACCTCAAGGGAGCCAAACAAGTGACACACTCAAGAGCTTAGATAATATCTGGATTTACCATTCTGCAGACCAGCTAATAATAGAATACCATTGTGCCCATTGTGTGTGGAACACTGCACCCACCACATGGAACATCTAAACATAGAAACCTATCCAGGTTACGACTGACAAAGATTAGAGCAATGCAGGAAAGCCTGTTTCAATTTATATGAATGTTAGTTTGTATTTTGTTTCACATAGTACAGTTTTATAAACAAATTCAGTCACTTTCTTGCAGCACACAAAGACGATCTTGTAAGTCTCAAACCCAAGAGTGGTTTTTATTTGTATTTATTTATCTATCTAGGTAAGTCGGTTAAGAAGACATTCTTATTTACTGGTTACAGCAGTCATGCTCTGGGTGTGGGGTAAGATTTGAGGCTCACACTACCTCTCATACGACTATGCATTGTATACATTCTACTCTCGATGTAAGGGCCTGAGACTGCTATGAATGGGTGCACTCAACCAAAGTATGCATCATCTGCACCTAAACAGTTTGCACTCCAATGTGCATTTACCTGGAGTCAATGGCAAGTTTATAAATTGCCTGACTGGGCAGGTGAGACAGTGGATTGCGCAGTCAGATGGAACCACCCGTTGTATAAAGAAAATCCCAATAAGGGTTACATTTTGTAAGCTGGGATGTTCTATATGAATTCAATCACTTTTTGACAGCACCCCTTTTGATTTGAACGAAACCTTCCATTCACATTTTCCCACGGTAGAAGTGGTCAAAAAGTGACTTTTTGGACATGAATGACAAAACATTCAGGCGATAGAGGCGCTCGAAATTGACCCATGTTGCATAATTTACCATGAGACATCCATATCTTTATCACTGAAAAATATCAACAATTGAGTTTGATATTATTTCAAAGCTTACCGATTTGTCAAACTATTGTTAAATTTATTTTCATACATTTCTCTAAAAAATTGTCTTATTTGCTTTTTTACCTTTAAAACTAGAATCTGTAGTTGAAACAATAACAAAGCGGACACCCTGTCTCTGTTTTGGTGAAAAGCTAGACAGAGATATGGATTCAAGGACTGACTATCCATGATATTGTGGACTCCCGGGTGGCGCAGTGGTTAAGGGTGCTGTACTGCCAGTTGCACCACCAGAGACCCTGGGTTCGCGCCCAGGCTCTGTCGTAACCAGCCGCGACTGGGAGGTCCGTGGGGCGAAGCACCGTCCGGGTTAGGGAGGGCTTGGCAGGTAGGGATATCCTTGACTCATCACGGACCACGGAACACGCATGCAGTGCACGCTAAGGTTGCCAGGTGCGGCTGGCTTCCGGGTTGAATGTTAAGAAGCATTGTGGCTTTGTTGTTTTGTGTATCGGAGGATGCATGACTTTCAACCTTTTGTCTCTCCCGAGCCCGTACGGGAGTTATAGCGATGAGACAAGATAGTAGCTACTAACAATTGGATACCACGAAATTGGGGAGAAAAAAGGGGTCAAAATCAACAACAAAAAATCCATAATAAAATGATAGTTTGATCACGACACGCAGGTTGAAGTATCAAAAGCTCTGAACCAATTATATTAATTTGGGGACAGGTCGAAAAGCATTAAACATTGATGGCAATTTAGCTAGCTTGATTGGTGTTGCTAGCCAATTTGTTCTGGGATATGATTGAATAACATGTATGTGTACATTTATTTTGCGACGTGAGCGGTGTGGTCAGCATGTAATGATGAATTATGACTTTCCATAAGTGAAATAGGCTATTCTCAATGGGCACAAACAGTTTACATTTTTAGGAGCTTTTTTTCTCCCCAATTGGTAGTTACAGTCTTGTCCCGTCGCTGCAACTCCCCTACAGACTCGGAAGAGGCTATGGTCGAGAGCCATACTTCCTCCAAAACATGACCCTGCCAAGCCGCACTGCTAACTTAACCGGAAGCCAGCCGCACCAGTGTGTTGGAGGAAACACCATCCAACAGGAGACCGAAGTCAGCTTGCAGGCACCGGCCCACCACAAGGTGTCACTAGAGAGTGATGGGACAAGGAAATCCTGCCCAGCCAAATCCTCCCCTAACCTGGGTCATTTGTGCACCACCCTATGGGACTCCCAGTCACGGCCGGTTGTGTGACAGCCTGGGATCAAACCTGGGGCTGTAGTGACCCCTCAAGCACTGTCTTAGACCACGGTGCCACTCGGGAGGCAGGTTTTTTATTTTGTCCATACACAAAAAGGCAATGGTCAAAAACATTATCACCATGTTATCAACAATGTTGTGTATGGACAGAATACACTTAGTTTGTGTCAGACAACCACAAACCTTTAAATTGGGATTTTACTTGTGTGTGTGTGGTCCATTTAAGTTTTTCTGGCTAAATAAGGTGTAGTAGCCTAACTGGCAGTTAACCTCATATGCATGCTGCATGATTTTAAACCATTCTTTAATTTCTGAAATGTCATAAGGTATGATAAGGAAAGCAGAACCTGATAGCTAGACATTCAGAGAACACATGGAATTTCTGAACCACATTAGCATGAGCAACAATAGTGGTATCGGTGGTTCACCTTCAAAATAAAAGTCTGCCATTGAAACTGATGCAAACAGATGAAACTAGAGAAAATAAAGTCCCACAATAAGCGCTACGACACTAATATTTGTGCATACTCTTTAGAATTGTAATCTGTGAGTGTCACGGAGTAGGCTGGAACCCCATTTCATGAACCCAGGATCCATAGGTAAGGCTGTACATGTTCAATAAACAGATAGTAGGTTGACTGGTGAGATTGGAGTGGATTTTTCCTTCCAAACCACTCATTCCTTTAAATTTACAGTTTTCAAAAAACAAATCTGTGAAAACAATATTTTTGTGAACAAATGTCTAACTTTGGCATTATAGTAAGGTTGGTAGCAATAATGAAAATCATTAGTGGAAATCTGTGGCATCTCAAGTCGTTTATAAAATCCATAATGCAATGCTCTCTATGGGCTGACTGTCTGGCTAGATAGCTAACTAGCAAACGTAGCTACACACAATAATACCAAAGAAATATCAGCATGTAAAGAAGCTAGTTTGCTGTAAAATTGCCTAAACAAACTGCACTATCAATTTAGGAGTCAACAATCTTAACCTGCAGATCGATGTGCCTCACAGAGTGGAGTTTGACATTCGCAACGGCAGATATACTTTGAGATGGGAAACGTTGCCCATGCTACGTCAATGGGCCATGAGGTGCATTCTGGGCGATTCTGGGACAAGAAGCGCTCTCAGTCAAGGAATGAATGAGTCTATAGGCGGTAAAAACTCAAAAACTTAACATTAGCACGAATTTCATCAACAAGAAGTACAACACTACACATCTTTTCCGAGATATGAGATAATTAACTTGCTATCTGTAGTATCGTATAGCTTTGGAATCCAAACATTACAGCAGGTAGCCTAGTGATTAGAGCATTGGACCAGTAACTGAAAGGTTGCAAGATCGAATCCCTGAGCTGACAAGGTAAAAAAAATCTGTATTTCTTCCCCTGAACAAGGCGGTTAACCCACTGTCGTCATTGTAAATAAGAATTTGTTCTAAACCAACTTGCCTGGTTAAATATAAAAAATATATGTATGCCCCCAGTGCAATTCTGAAGTCTATACATCCGCAGTGCAATTTCAACTGATTTTTACTTTTGTGTCAAATTAACTAGTTATTGTATTTTGTTGAATTTATATAACACTCCATCTTTGTTTAGCAGTATCTAGTACAATGATTCCACAATGTTTATCGGTTTTCATCAGTTTCAATGGTGGTCTTTTATTTTGAAGGCAAACCTACGATTCCACTATTGTTAATCACCCTAATGTTGCATACAACACTCTGGTCAAGGAAGCCCATAATTCGCCAAGATGTGGGGTATTCAAACGTAAGGTTACAAACAATCCTGTCCTGTATTATTACCCTGGATTGGAAGACTGGGTTTACTGAAAGTCATTAATGCAGCCAGGGATTAATTGAAAAGTGAAGGCTACAAGCGCGGCAGGTAGTTTAGCGGTTAAGCGCGTTGGGACAGTAACCGAAACGTTGCTGGTTCGAATCCTGACATGACTAGGTCTAAAATCTGTCGACATTGCCTTGGTACTTAACCCTAATTGCTCCCATAAATCTGCTAAATGACAAAAATATACAGTATTTACAGAACCTGCTATTGTTTACACTGTATGCCACTGTTGCCAGCAACATGTTGATTGTCAGTGTGCTAAAAACCTACTCAGATTGTGTGTGGAGATCCTGCCTTTGTCTCAATATAATAGAGAACTAGATGCTATAGGCTGAGGAACTAGATAAAACATAGCCCAAGGAGAGAGGGCACATTCTAAACAATTCTGTCTTGTCTAATCAAAATATTAATCATAACATCAAAGGAACATGTAGTCTGTTAAAATAACTCACCGGCATCATATTGGCTCCGTATCGCATGCAACGTTGGCTATTGCTATCTTCGATTCGAGGATATCAAATCCCTCACGTATTCGATAACCCAACAGAGCAGTGACATCAGATCAAGTTTATTCCTTTTTTCTGTCGCCCCCGTGTATTATACGCACGAGTGCCTCTCTAATTTACATTCTCCTGTTACACAATTATTGATGTCGTCTTTACTGGAGACCTGTTGCAGGGGTATTGTAACAATGCCCTTCTCAATGACAACGATCTATCTATCCCTTGAAATAATTTCTCAGGATTAGTCCGGTGGCCACCTGATCGAAATGGCCATTTGGCCCAACAAAGGTTTTGTACAAATATGCAGCCGTGAATAATAGAACGGCAGAAATAGTCCACTGTTAAATCCAATTTTCAATCCATGTTTAATCTATCTATTAAAGACTAACATTTTTAGACGAATGTGTATCTTTACGGGCATTTGCCCACTAGGAAAGCTATCAATTGAATTAACAAACGACTGCAACCCAACCCAAACTCGAGTGACGCGATCTGCGAATATAATAGTGCTGCGTTCATAACCAAGAGGGAAGGTGGTAATCATCAGTTGTGAAGCGGTATATAGGAGTTGTGTGCGTTCACATGCGTTCAACTCGTTGAGAAACGCTGATTGGCTAATGGCAAACAAGCTGCGTCAACCATAATTTAAAACTAGAGCTATCATGCACATTGGACTACAAAAAATATATGAACAGATTCGTTTTTATGAATACTCATTTGTTGTTGCATGTAACTGCCGAACATGCTATTATAGTGGCCCGGTCTTATTAAACTATCCGTAACATTGTAAACTTTTTGGGCGACCAAATTCCGATTTTTCACGTGGCAAATACTGTGAAATGTTTACTTACAAGCCCTTAACTCTTATTTTTCTTAAAACTGCATTGTTGGTTAAGAAAATATTCACTAAATATATATATATATATTTTAAAGTAACACAATAAAATAACAATAACGAGGCGATATATACAGCGGGCCGATACCGAGTCAATGTGCGGGGGTGACTATGCATAGATAATAAACAGCGAGTAGCAGCAGCGTAAAAAGAAAAAGGGGTGTCAATACAAATAGTCTCGGTAGCATTTGATTAGCTGTTAAGGAGTCTTATGGCTTGGGAGTAGAAGCTTCCAAAGAGCCTTTTGGACCTAGACTTGGCGCTCCGGTACCACTAGCCGTGCGGTAGCAGAGAGAACAGTCTATGACTAGGGGGGCTGGAGTCATTGGCAATTATTAGGGCCTTCTTCTGACACCGCCTGGTATAAAGGTCCTGGATGGCAGGAAGCTTGGCCCCAGTGATGTACTGGTTCGTGCGCACTACCCTCTGTAGCACCTAGCGGTCTGATGCCAAGCAGTTGGCATAACAAACTGTGATGCAACCATGTTCTTGATGGTGCAGATGTAAAACTTTTTGAGAATCTGAGGACCCATGCCAGATCTTTTCAGTCTCCTGAGGGGGAATAGGCATTGTCGTGCCCACTTCATGACTGTCTTGGTGTGTTTGGACCATGATAGTTTGTTGGTGATGTGGACTCCAAGTAACTTGAAGCTCTCGACCTTGCTCCACTACAGCCCAATCGATGAGAATGGGGGCGTGCTCTGCCTTCCTTTTCCTGTAATCCACAGTCGTCTCCTTTGTCTTGATAACGTTGAAGAGATTGTTGTCCTGGCACCACACTGCCAGGTCTCTGACCTCCTCCTTATAGGCTATCTAATAGTTGTAGGTGATCAGGCCTACCACCGTTGTGTTGTCAGAAAATGTAATGATGGTGCTCGTGTCGTGCTTGGCTACGCAGTCGTGGGTGAACAGGGAGTACAGGAGGGGACTAAGCACGCACTCCTGAGGGGCCCCTGTGTTGAGGATCAGCATGGCAGATGTGTTGTTGCCTACCCTTACCACCTGGGACGTCCCGTCAGAAAGTCCAGGATCCAATTGCAGTGGGAGGTGTTTAGTTTCAGGGTCCTTAGCTTAGTGATGAGCTTTGAGGGCACTATGGTGTTGAATGCTGAGCTGTAGTCAATGAACAGAATTTTCACATAGGTGTTCCTTTTTTTCAAGTGGGAAAGGGCAGTGTGGAGTGCAGTAGAGATTGCGTCATCTGTGGATCTGTTGGATTTCTGAAAACTTTTGGTATTGTGCAAGTTTGAAACTGGGAAAAAAAATTAACCAAAAAAGGAACATAATGGCAAGGATAAAGGAGAACAAAAATAGGGAAACAGAGAGGAAAATAGGGGAGACTTGGAGTGGGTCTAGGGTTTCTGTGATGATGGCATTGATGTGAGCCATGACCAAGCCTTTCAAAGTGCAACAGGTTGGTAGTCATTTGGGCAGGTTACCTTGGTGTTCTTGGGCACAGGGACTATGGTGGTCTGCTTGAAACATGTAGGTGTTACAGACTGGGTCAGGGACAGGTTGAAAATGTCAGTGATTGCATTTTTGGTCAACACATGCTCTGTGTACACATCCACGTAATATGAGTTATAGATCTGTCATTCTCATTGAAAACAAGTCTAAGAAGAGGTAGATGGGTTTTAAGTGCGCTATTTCAATGCTTCCCGTTCATAATTTTTTGTATCATTTACTTTCAGTTTTTATACACCAGCTTCAAAAAGGTGAAAATACTATATTTGGGGTTTTTGAAAAGATATTTCACAGTGGTTTAGATGTCAAATGATTCTCTACATTGCTTGTTTTGTCACAAACTGAAATTAGACGAACTATTAGAATTTTAGCATCCAGGTAAAGGCAGAGCGATTTCTGCATATTGCACCTTTAAGGCAAAAACTAAAGTAGGGTGGATGGGTAGGCGTATACCGCGAAAGTCTCGCAACCGTTCAAATATCATCACGGAAAACTTTAACATTTGAACTAATTAGCAACTTTGCAACAACTTTTTTAGCTACTTAGCATGTTAGCTAACCCTTTAACCTAACTCGTAACCTTTTAACCTCTAGCCTAGCTAACGTTAGCCACCTAGCTAATGTTAGCATTAGCCACACCGGCCACCTAGCTAAGGTTATCAACAACAAATCAGAATTCGTAACATATATGTTTTGTGAAACGTAACATATCATATGAATTGTAATTTGTAATATATCATACGAAATTGATGATGGACATCCACAAATTAATAGATTACATACTAAACGTAACATATAATAATTGGAATGTTCCGGATTTACATTTACTACCCCTGAGTGCAGGTTGGTTATAGAGGTCATTTTCCTTTGTCAACAACAGAGTTGAGCATGTTAATTTTTTATTTTATTTAACTAGGCATGTGATAGAAGTGGGTGCTTAAGGCGCGTTCACATGCTAGTCGGAACTAGAAAACACGGACATTTCCGAGTTGCTAATTCGGTGAAAGCAGCATATGTATAACTACAACCAGTTAGCAAATCGTAAATTTCAGCGTTTCCTAGTTCCGACTAGAATATGAGAGGCATAAGCATCCACCCACCCATTGGCGATGATAAACGAGTTTCCCAGTAATTACCAGTTGGAGGGCCTTTCAAATGGATTCATCCAATCATATGTTAAATACCAATTTCCCACAAAATTGTGACCGCAGCTTAATCCCACCTGGCAACAATAAACTCCTCCTTGTTTCACCGTGCTGGGATGTGGCTTCTACCACCCCCCTGACAGCATATTGAAAAGAGGGATGTCCACAGTAGCATCGAAATCCAGGTACAATGTAATGTAGTTTAGGGAAGTTCAATCAAAAAGGCTGGTCTGAATGCTTGCTTTAACTTAATACAGTTAGCACAATATAATTTACTTTGTTTCCTATTATACATGCATAGTGGGAATGTATATGCTAGAGGTTACAAACGTTATCAGCATAGAGCCCCAGTGGTGTCATAATACCCACAAAAGCTAGAGGTGAAACAGGGAAATGGTTCCACCATTGATTTTTTCCATAGGGGATTTTAGAGAAACTTAAAATAAGTGCTGTGTTTCGTGTAGGCTTACCCTGGCGTGTCGTCCTGATAACCATGGAAATGTCTCTCAGACAAGGTGATTTTTATGGATATGACTCACGCTGTGGTACTCTATAGTGTCATATCTCTCCCCTCGCTTAATGTCATGCGGCATTCGTGTGCTAGTTGGAACTAGGAAACTCTGAAATGGTTGGACTGGTTGGACACGGCACGTATATACAGTACCAGTCAAAAGCACGTATATACAGTATATACAGTACCAGTCAAAAGTTTGGACACACCTACTCACTCCATGGGTTCTCTTTATTTTTACTATGTTCTACATTGTAGAATAAGTGAGCATCAAAACTATGAAATAACACATATGGAATCATGTAGTAAACAAAACAAAAAGTTAAAAATCAACATATATTTTATATTTGAGATTATTCAAAGTAGCCACCCTTTGCCTTGATAACAAGCTTACCCATGTTCTCTTACTTGCTGTCATCCACATCGTCTCGTTCATTTACAGTACACTGAACAAAAATATAAAACGCAACAACTTCAAAGATTTGAGTTCAAATCAAATTTTATTTGTCACATGCACAGAATACAATAGGTGTAGGTAGACCTTACAGTGAAAAGCATTTGTAATGTAGTGAAGCCGTCTCTATAGCAAAGCAAAGGTCTCTCATAATCATGTGAAACGGCAATTGCTATGGAAATGCTGTATAATGATGCAACTATGCTGGTGATATGATATAGATTACAATTATTATCCTGAATATTAAGGCAATACTCACTTCATGTTACACACATACACTCAGCCACAGAAATTGGCCGGGTTATTATTTATTCAGACATCACACATTATATATTCTTACTCTTATCCAGAATTCATACACACTCTCACATCCAATATCACAACTACTACACACATAATATCTTGACTTAATTTTCTAACATCTGTGGCATTGGCTCACAGGCAAGGGAATAAAAAAATATATAGCTAGAACCTCTTTCTTGAATTCTAAACATCTGACATTTGAAATGGGGCGGCAGGGTAGCCTAGTGGTTAGAGCGTTGGACTAGTAACCGGAAGGTTGCAAGTTCGAATCCCCGAGCTGACAAGGTACAAATCTGTCGTTCTGCCCCCGAACAGGCAGTTAACCCAGTTCCTAGGCCGTCATTGAAAATAAGAATTTGTTCTTAACTGACTTGCCTAGTAAAATAAAGGTAAAATAAAAAAAATATCATACCTCTAATGGCAGTAACTTTACAAGCACTAATTATGGTAAATGTAGACTGAGAATAGTACCTAGTTATGGTAAGGTGTGAAATAAGTATAGCCAGTTATAATTGTAAAGGCTTAGCACATAAGAAAAAAGATCAGTCTTTACGTAGCTAAAAGGAATATAACATACTGTTTACAGGGAACTCACTCTACATACTTAGATGAAGTTGCGTGGAAAAAGGAACAGGGTGGTGAACATTTTCTGTCATGGACAAAGGAGCTCAAAAGGTGTGATATTAATTAACAAAAATGTTGATCCGAATGTGCAAATAGTCAGGAATGATTCGCAAGGAAGATGGATCCTTTTAAAAATTAAAGTCAATGAAAAATAGATTTGGCTCATATAATCTATATGGTCCAAATCAGGATGATCTATAATTCTTTGAAAATATTTACACCAAATCATTATGGTGGGAGACTCAATGGACCGTAAAGGAAATCACTGTACTAACTATCATCACCGTGCTCTCAAGGATATCACAAATATTATGGACACATTAAGAAAGAGGGGATATTTGGAAACTAAGAAACCCTTACTTACCTAATGAGATACACATGGAGGAGACTTAATCAAGCTAGTCATCTTGACTACGTTCTTGTCTCTTTCGATTTTGCATCAATCAAACGTTAAATTAGTATTGATAGGAGAGAGAATCGGATCATCATCTAATTGGCCTTCACATAACTCTTACAGAATTTCCACATGGACGGGGATATTGGACATTTAATCAAAGTCTACTGGAGGACAATATGTTCTTAACTAAGACAAAATCATTACTAACTGAATTTTTCCCAGTACAGTAGAGATTCAGCAAATCCACTTATTGTTTGGGATACCTTTAAAATGTACCTTCAGGAGGTCATTCCATTCAATATTCATCAATAATAAAAAGCAGTTTCTGTCTAAAGAGACGAGACTAACAAGGGAAATACATGAACTAATAGTACAGGTACTGTAGATAGCAATAGAAATGATACTACAGCCAATTTAACAGGTGGAAATATTTGTATGAACATAACAAGATTCAACAACTGAGACAAACTGGACAAATTCCACAGACATGTGACTAACAGAAATTGAATAATGTGTCCCAGCTCAGTCCGATGATGCTGTGACACACCGCCCCAGACCATGATGGACCCTCCACCTCCAAAATCGATTCCACTCCAGAGTACAGGCTCTCGGTGTATCGCTAATTTCTTCGACGAAAAACTGCAACTCGTCAGTGAAGAGCACTTTTTGCCAGTCCTGTCTGTTCCTGCGACGGCGGGTTTGTGCACATACGCGACGTTGTTGCCGGTTGTCTGGTGAGCACCTGCCTACAACAGGCCTACAATCCCTCAGTCCAGCCTCTCTCAGCCACTGCGAGGACAATCAGCTGTCTGTCCTGTTTCCCTGTAGCGCCGTCTTAGGCGTCTCACAGTACGGACATTGCAATTTATTGTCCTGGCCACATCTGCAGTACTCATGCCTCCTTGCAGCATGCCTAAGGCACGTTCACGTAGATGAGTAGGGACCCTGGGCATCTTTCCTTTGGTGTTTTTTAGAGTCAGTAGAAAGGCCTCTTTTAATATTCTAAGTGTTCATAACTGTGACCTTAATTGCCTACCATCTGTAAGCTGTTAGTGTCTTAACGACCGTTCCACAGGTGCATGTTGTTTATGGTTCATTGAACAAGCATGGGAAAGTGTTTAAACCCTTTACAATGAAGATCTGTGAAGTTATTTGGATTTTTACAAATTATCTTTGAAAGACAGTGTCCTGAAAAAGGAACTTCTCTTTTTTTGTTGAGTTATATACACATACAGTGGGGCAAAAAAGTATTTAGTCAGCCACCAATTGTGCAAGTTCTCCCACTTAAAAATATGAGAGGCCTGTAATTTATCATAGGTACACTTCTTCAACTATGACAGACAAAATGAGAAGAAAATTTTTTTTTAATGAATTTATTTGCAAATTATGGTGGAAAATAAGTATTTGGTCACCTACAAACAAGCAAGAATTCTGGCTCTCACAGACCTGTAACTTCTTCTTTAAGAGGCTCCCCTATTCTCCACTCGTTACCTGTATTAATGGCACCTGTTTGAACTGTCCACAACCTCAAAACAGTCACACTCCAAACTCCACTAGGGCCAAGACCAAAGAGCCGTCAAAGGACACCAGAAACAAAATTGTAGACCTGCACCAGGCTCAGAAGACTGAATCTGCAATAGGTAAGCAGCTTGGTTTGAAGAAATCAACTGTGGGAGCAATTATTAGGAAATGGAAGACATACAAGACATCTGATAATCTCCCTCGATCTGGGGCTCCACGCAAGATCTCACCCCGTGGGGTCAAAATGATCACAAGAACGGTGAGCAAAAATCCCAGAAACACACAGGGGGACCTAGTGAATGACCTGCAGAGTGCTGGGACCAAAGTAACAAAGCCTACCATCAGAAACACACTACGCCGCCAGGGACTCAAATCCTGCAGTGCCAGACGTGTCCCCCTGCTTAAGCCCGTACATGTCCAGGCCCATCTGAAGTTTGCTAGAGAGCATTTGGATGATCCAGAAGAAGATTGGGAGAATGTCATATGGTCAGATGAAACCAAAATATAACTTTTTGGTAAAAACTCAACTCGTCGTGTTTGGAGGACAAAGAATGCTGAGTTGCATCTAAAGAACACCATACCCACTGTGAAGCATGGGGGTGGAAACATCATGCTTTGGGGGTGTTTTTCTGCAAAGGGACCAGGACATGATCCGTGTAAATGGAAGAATGAATGGGGCCATGTATCGAGAGATTTTGAGTGAAAACCTCCTTCCATCAGCAAGGGCATTGAAGATTAAACGTTGCTGGGTCTTTCAGCATGACAATAATCCCAAACACACCGCCCGGGCAACGAAGGAGTGGCTTCGTAAGAAGCATTTCAAGGTCCTGGAGTGGCCTAGCCAGTCTCCAGATCTCAACCCCATAGAAAATCTTTGGAGGGAGTTGAAAGTCCGTGTTGCCCAGCAACAGCCCCAAAACATCACTGCTCTAGAGGAGATCTGCATGGAGGAATGGGCCAAAATACCAGCAACAGTGTGTGAAAACCTTGTGAAGACCTTCCAGAAAACGTTTGACCTCTGTCATTGCCAACAAAGAGTATATAACAAAGTATTGAGATAAACTTTTGTTATTGACCAAATACTTATTTTCCACCATCAATTGCAAATAAATTTATAAAAAATCCTACAATGTGATTTTCTGGATTTTTTTCTCATCGTGTCTGTCATAGTTGAAGTGTACCTATGATGAAAATTACAGGCCTCGCTCATCTTTTTGACGAAATACTTTTTTGCCACACTGTATATACAAACACACACAAATCTCTTATTAGCTTGTTTTAACTATTCCTATAGAAATGGTAGTCTGTCAGGTACTCAGCAGGAAGGTCTGATTTCACTATTATTAAAACAAGACCCAGGTGGCAAAAATAAAGATCCAGTCCATCTATAGAAACTGGAGGCCTCTTACACGTCAATGTTATGATGCAAAAATACTAGCGAAATGTATAGCACTCAGAATTGAAAAAGATTTTACCAGGTATTGTTCATTGCTGATCAGGCATTTTTTTTTTTTACATTGACAATACATTAGAGATAATATACAACAACTACTAGAAATAATAGAACATGAAACATCTAAGAAGCCAGGCAAGGTATTTATAGCAGATTTTGAAAAGGCCTTTGATAAGTCTCTTGTAAGATGGGTAAAAGTAGTGTATAGCAGCTACTTCTCAAAGTTTTGAATTGTCAAGAGGAGTTAAACTAGGGTGTCCGCTGTCACCATATGTATTCATTATGGCCATTTAAAATGCTAGCTATTAAAATCAGATCAAATAACAGATGATTAGAAATAAGAATGAAAAACAAAAGAGTCCATGTATGCCGATGACTCAAGTTTTATATTAAGTCCGCAAGCTAGATCCCTGCAATGACTCATTGAAGATCTAGATAAGTTTTAGTCCAGAAAAGTTAAGTGTACAATAAATTCAAATCATTTGAGCAAAAAAAATATTTTGCTTTATCTGAGGCAAGATAAAGCGTGCCTATCTATATAATAAATATGAACTGGGTGGGTTGAGATGATTAAATATAAAAGCACGAAACCACAATCTAAAAGTTTCACTTACAAGTTTTACTTGAACCCTAAATAGTTCAAGTAGATTACTATGAAAAGCTTATCCATAGTTTAAAAAATGCCTTTTGTGCAGATTGCCATTTCTCATTTTTGATTAATTGAAAATTTCATCCTTTCAAAGTATGTCTCTTTTTCAAACAAGCATTGCAAAGCTGGTTACAATTTCATCCCCCTGAAAAGATAGTTGTTCTCACAACAAATATTATGGCTGAACTCAATTGTTTTGGTTGATAAAATACCTGTATTTATGGAAAAGGTTATTTTTAAATTATATTGTAAATTGGAATAGTAGAGTAATGTCTTTCATGGAGTTTTCAGAACTGTATGGGAAGGTCTGCTCAATCCAAGATTACAACCAATTGATTACAGCATTTCCCCAAAAGATTGAGGTGGCAGGGGGAGGAGGTAGGGAAATAGTCTGTCTGCTCAATAGAAATCATCAAATCATGTGCCTTAAAGACAGCAAAATAGCTGGGAAGAGATTTTTGATGTACCGACTTCATGGTACAGGGTGTATGAGTTGATACATAAAACTACAAGATTAGACACGTCATGCTTTTCAGTTACAATTATTATATAAATTCTTGCCAACAACAAAATGTTGAATATTTGGGGCATACAATCAATCGCAGCACCGCAGAGGATACAGAATCAATAGACCATTTGTTTTGGTATTATCCTCAAGTAGCCCGTTTCTGGTATCAGGAATGGGCGAAAAAGCATAGCAATCTAAAATTGGCCCTAGAAATATCATTGTTGGGAGATCTGGAGAGACCTGGTCAGACAATTACTAATACTCTTAGTAAAAGTATTTATCTTCAACGCGCAATCTGTAGATTTTATTCTATTACATAGATTCAAATTGTATGTTAAACATCACAGCATAGTTGAAATACATATGATGCGTAGAAATCAGAAGAGGTTGGCCAGCACAGATAGGTGGGATGGACTGTGGGAAGCCGAGGGTTGGGATGTGAATTTGGAGACAAGTGGTAGAGTTGCTGGGTGGGGGATAGAATGACGGTTAAAGATTAAAATAAAAAAAAAAATGGATGTTTGAATGACAGTGAGGGGCAACGTTGTTACATGTAATGCCTGGTTGCCTGAGGCTGATGCTACGCAGGTTTTGTACGCGTGTACACATGCATATACACACACTTGGATTCAAACCCACACACACATGTAAATAAGGGGGGTTCAGATGGTTTTAGGAGCAGCTCTCGGGGGAACTGTGGGGGATCTTGGAGGGCTGGTGGCCTGGCAGTTGGGAGCTTGGGCCAGTGGCTGATCGGTCGCTGGTTCGGGTCCCAGTTTTTGAACTTGAGCAGGGCCTTGACCCAGGCTGCTTCTGTGAGTCGCTCTAGATGGCTGAATGTAATGTAAAATGTTGAGTGGCTTCACTGCTAGTAGATTATATGTTTTAATTTTCAATTATGTTTTTGGTTTTAATTATATAATAAAAAGTAAAACAAAATGTTGTCTAGTGTCAACCTTTCTTTTGCAGGAAGTGCACAGAGATACATCCAAATCTTTAGGTAATTAATTAATGCTTATATCGATCTGACAACATTCATTGTTACTCATCGTCACATTCTTTAACAGTCTGCATGCAAAGCATAGGCCTAGTGATTATATTATAGCTCATCGTAATATAACACTGTCGGTGTGTTACATGAATAAATTCTTCAATACAACTTCAAATCACAACAATTATATTTCCATGTTGAGTGCAAAAGCCTAAAGCTAACCAGATGGATATTTACACTTGAACTTGGATCTTCCGTTTCTACATTTCCTGACACTCCATTGCCGGCAAGCATGGATCAGTATTGTATAGCAATCAGTAAAACATGCATCCTGAAGTCTCCAGGCATAGCCATTCAGATTTTACATTCTAACGTTAGGCTACAATTATGCATGTAGGCTACTTTGCAATAGCACTGCCATTTTATTAAAGGGTTCTTCGGTGATGAAAGAAAAGTTTCATCCATGCTTTATAAACTCAGTAGACCTGACTGCCGAACTCATCACTCTAGGTATTTCATTCATTCTCATAAACAAAACTGCACTGCAACGCAAACGCAGCGTTTCATTGGAAATTAATGTAATTCTGGTGTACCAAAATGCAAATACACTGTCGGTGTGTTCAACACGTAATGGTTATTCTCCTCCCAGTAGCAACTGGAATATATAAATTCTGATTCGTGGTTTTCAACTTCAAGTTATGGTTGCCTGTAGCCCATGAATGATAATTTCAGTTTGTGTGGTCATTCCAACAATTTTGTTCATGGTTACAGGTGGTTTCGAATGTCTAATTATTCATTTTGTTAGACAGTTTATCCTCGAGTCCGGGTTTTACTACGGATTCTTCTCATCAGTGTGCTACATTTGGAAGATTATCAGGTTTAGTAGTTTGCAGGTCTTTGCCCTACCTTACTGAGAAACGGTAAATCTATAGCGGGGCAAGTTATTTCAATTTATGCTCCTTTGTGCCTCGCAAATAAAAGGCTACAACAGTGGCTACCAACAGGTCGATCGTGATCTCCAAGCATTTCTGTAAAAAAACAACAACGATAAAGCCCAAGACAGTACAGTTTGGTTTAAAAATTCTGATAAAGCCTTGCGTTCCTATTTATTTGATTTGTTTTGCGCCGTTAGCGGTAGGTGCACTTGATTCAGCAGCCCTAGTGCCGGGAAGGAAAAGTGGGCTACAATTATGCATGTAGGCCAACATTATAATGTAATCAAGTTCACTATGCCTACAGACTTTAGGATACATGTACTTGTTATTACTCATATTCGACATTAAAATGCTCTCAGCCCTCAGATGAAGTTGTTTCACCCCGTATGTTCTCTCGGTGCAGTCTTACTCCTGGTTCCCTATGGTTTACAACGTCTCTTGGGCCTTTTGTCCCTTCCCGCAACATATGTTTGGCTCATCTGGCTTTCCACACTTCTTGTTACTACCTTAACTCTCAAGCACCCTTAACAGGTTCTGCTGCACTATCATTATAGCTTGCAAAATTGTTTTGCAAGTTCCATTTCTTTCTGAGAAAGAGGCATACATAGTTCAAAATCTTGAATTTAAGGGGATACGGGTAATTTTAGATAGTTGGTACATAACCTTTAAATAATAGATCTAGTAAATAAGGGAAATATCACTTCTATGTGAAGGGTACAATTAAATTAGTTAAAACCGCTGTATGACCATTTGCCAAAACAGATGGTCTACAAAGTGGTGTAGACATAGTGTGGTAGAAAAAAATTTCTACACATGTAAAAACAGATCTAGGAAGTATCACATCAAATTGCTTCCAGTCACCAAAAAAAATATATATTTCATACATACAAAAATCTATCCGCCCTATTATCCTGCGATTGCTGCGATCCCCCCCTAAACTTAAGATTTCCTAAATGGATGATTATGGTTAAACAGTTTCCAGTAGAGTAAAACTTGTTGGTGAAAAGAAAGCTTAAAATGCTTTACAATTCTGAAAAGTGAAGTCTCAGCGCAAAACAAAATCTATACCTTAAAACATAATCTGAATTCAAAAAGTTAAATTCTGGACTGTCGCCTCATTCATCTTAAATACAAAATGCTGGAATATAGAGCAAAAAAATTTAAATCTTAGCCTCAAAAAACATAGTCCATATAGATATGGTGAGGACTGTATATCTTGGCAAGCTCTCCGTTTGCGTATAAGACCAAAACAATGTCGCTGGTAGGAAGTAAAACTGAAGTGTGTCACTGCCTTGACTCAGTGAGCCTATTTGACATCTCTTTCTGTCCATTGAAGGTTTTCAATAACTTTTCAAGGAACTATCAGTGTGCTGACAGACATGATCTCGCGCAAAGATCGTAAGCAGTTGTTTGTGTACTTTTCCAATGTACCAGCCTCCTAGAGAGAGAGAAAAAGAGAGCGAGTGATAGAGAAAAGTAAGCCAAGTATCAACAACAGGTTGAGTTATGAGTACAACTTAGCTATTTAGCAAATATTAAAATGTTACGTAATTATGTTACGGGGGAAAAAAAGCAAACCTGGCACAGTCGGGGCAGCATTGATGAAAGGTAATTGAATCCCATTGGCTCCTGGCTATACCATATTCTGTCACTGGTGATGACCATCTTCTTAGGATGGAGGTAGAGGGCGGTGGCATCTGATGGGATCTTGCTCAGATACTTCTCCAAGGAGGCGACTGGACAGAGGTGACTACCAGGGTTCTGAAACATGATTCCACAGCGATTCTGCCAGTTCTGCTCTTCTGCATCTTTATGATTCTGTCTTTCCTCGCTGGAAGTCATCGTTGCATATTTTGCTCCGTTTTCATCGTACTTTATTACAAACGACTGTGGCGTTAGCCGCCTATTGCCCTCCTTTCCTCTGGGGCCAAAGTGTAACTGGATATCAAACCACACTTTGTTGACTAGCCCTCTTGGTGTGTAGGGGCTTAGCACAGGAGAGTTTTGAAGAATCTCAAGGTCTTGTGCTTTAATCACCTTAGGATGGGTAGTTTTGTCCCTGCCCTCTCGTCTGATTTTCTTTAGTACCCCAATAAATACATTATTAGAGGAGGTAAACTCACTGTCCTTCATCAAGCACCAGGCTCTGCTAAGGGGAGGGAGGTTAATGAATCTGTTCACGCCAGCCCGGATTCCGATATAGCTCGGGATACAATACTCCCCACCTTTACCCCTTCGAACAGAACAGTAAAAATCTCGCAAGAGCACATTCATTTCAGATTTCTCAATGGTTGAAAAATCCACTATCATCTGTTTCTCTGCCAGCCAGTCTTTGAAGCAGTTTATAGCCCACAAAGTTTGCTTGTTGGTTGCTTGGACAATGCTGCTCTTTTCTAGTTGATCTAATACTTCAGTGTCTACCTCTGCATGTCTTGACACCGTGGGCCTATCCGTATCCATGTTCAGACACTCTTCTATGAACAGATCAAATTAATCAAATGTTATGTTCGCAAATTCATCCATGAGATAACTCTGACAATGTTTTGTTAAGGCATCAGCATGCTTCAGTTCGGCTGGTGGCTAGGCGAACTAGAGTGCTCGCATACTCCCTTAAAATGACCTTTGCTTGAAAACCGAGAAAACACGGCAAAAGTACTGTTTGGCGACAGTACAGTTTGTCCATTTTGAGATGCCACAGCCAGTATACGCTTCCTCAAAACAGTCAGTGAATCTAAAATAACTCAAGAAATCTCATTCATTTTGATGTTTTTGCAGAGATCTTAGTCTCACAATTTTACATCTAACTAAGACGTTTGGTGCAGTATTTCTTCATGAAAGGTTTGCATCAAAACGAGTCGTCTCTCGGTGAATGACTAAAAAAATACTTTATTGAAGAATCCCTATTGTTGACCAATCACCGAAGGGGCGTAGACTTCAGCTACAAACTTCGGCTTGCCTTAATTAAGGAAAAACAAAAAGAAAAATTGCGCCCCCGAACAGCTGAAAAAACCCTCACCGAAGTTCAAATCAAACAAAAATGTCAAACTCTTCCGAACTGTTTTGACTGGGAAGCATGCGGACGCCTTTACAATGTTGCAGAACGTAGAAAATGCACACAGTGATACCTTTTAGAGTGAAATCAATTACCTTTGTGTTTTTCTAGCTGATCTAATACTTCAGTGTCTACCTCTGCATGTCTTGACACCGTGGGCCTCTCCGTATCCATGTTCAGCCACTCTTCTACAAACAGATCAAATAAATAAAATGTTATGTTTGCATATTCATCTATTGGGTAGCCGTTACAATGTTAGTTGCGATGTTACAGAATGTAAATAATGCACAGTGATACCAAATATACTTTTAACTAACACAAGACTCTTCATCTGCATTAGTTACAATGAGAGTAAATGAAGCACAGTGGGCAGAACAAGCAAGGAGATGGGCAGAGCTAAGCACGAGCTAGCAAGATACTATTAGCACAGTTTGTCATGTATTTGCATATTTCTGTTAGGGAAGTGTGTGTGTGTGTGTGTGTGCGCGCAAGAACTCAATTCGCCCTTGGACTCCTTCTAAACAACGTTTTTTGAAACTTTGGCAAAGCATCAAGTCTACAACATTTAGTGCAGAGGAGAGTGGGGTAAGTTGAGCCAAATCGATACTATGAGCCACCCTTGTTTCTAGGAAACCAAACCAAAAAAACTAAATTGTCATCCTGTCATGGAGTCTGTCAGACAGCATCCCCTGAAAAATCTGAATAAAGCAAATATTTTCAATCGAAATGAAAGGTTTTTAAAAAGTGTGCACGGCCCTTTAATAGTCATGTATTAGCAGAGTGATATAGCAGTCTGCAGCGAGTGCAAAACAAATTCTGCGCTCAAGATACTGCATGTTCTTCTCAACATATTGGTGGTGAGTGGAAGTTCTAAACGGATGCTTCAGATTTATACCACCAGTGACGCATCTGATATATTTTGTCTGTGGTGATACTTTTGAGAGTGAAAGTGATGAAGTAGCCTTGAGGTTATTCCATATTAACTTAATCACCTTTTTGTATTGAAATCAAACTTTATATGCACATGCTCATAGTAGAAATGATGAGGATGTGAATATTGGACCTGAATGACCAACCACAGTGGATAGAGGTGCTCAGTTTTCCCATTTTGGACTCCCTAGTCTATCATGAAATACCACTCTCTCTGTCACTAATAAAGATAATACGTTTGTTTTAAATATCATTTGAAAGCTTAAAAACACAGGACCGTAAAACTATTTAATATTGTTGTAAATGAAAATGTCAATTTTATAATCTACATGTCAAAGCTATATGATAGCAAATTATTGATACAATCCTTATTTTATGTTTCAGCTCCAGTTATAGTATTAATTGAGTGGATTATTCAAAAATATTTAGTTGCTTTTTTTCTTCTTCATTGGTGCACTGTGGATAGTTCCAAATTGTTTTGCATGTCAGCAATCAAGTTGTCAAAATATAGCAAAGTGTGTTGTAAAATGCATCATGATGATGTGGCACATCACCACAATACAAAACTGTACAAAACTGTAGATTTTGATTGTACAGAACCTTAAGCCTAAATCAATTTAAATATATTAGTTATACCTGTCGTTTTTATTCTCTTTTGTGCTTGAGTGGTTGCAGCTTCAGCTCCGATTAGATCTCCATCTGTGTGATAAATGGCACACGGGTGAGAACTGCAAATATACAATGTGACACTTTCCCCCCCAAAAAAATAATAAATCAAGCCTCTTTCCTTATCCGGGACTAAAAAGCACTTTCATTAGAGATTCCCAAGGGAGCATGCTTTTAGGTCCGGATTACTCTGTCAGGGTAACCGGCTCCTAATGCTTACCTCTCCACATTTTTCTTTTTGGCCTTTGCATTTCTTGGTCCTGGGGCTCAGAGGAGTCAGAGGTTTCATCCATTGGTGTAGGGGTTCCCACTGGATTGTTTTGTGTGGGTTTGCCTGGCTGTGTTGGTGAGGGGATTTTGGGCTGTATTGGTCTGGGGATTTTGGGCTGTATTGGTCTGGGGATTTTGGGCTGTATTGGTGTGGGGGTTCCGTTCATGCAGATGGATGTGGGGATTCCGTTCAGGCAGATGTATGTGGGGATTCCATCTAGCTTGGTTGGTGTGGAGGGTTTGCCTGGGTCTGTCGGTGTGGGGAGTCCGTCTAGCTCGGCTGGTGCAGGGGTTCCCACTGAATTAATTGGTGAAGGGGTTCCCAATGTTTTGGTTGATGTGGAGTGTTTGCCTGGCTTAGTTAGTGTGGTGATGTTGTACAGGCTGATGGATGTGGGAATTCCGTCTGGCATAGTTGGTGCAGGGGTTCCTGATGGATCAATTGCTGTAGGAGTTCCCACTAGATTGGTTGGTGTAGGGATTCCCACTGGAATGGCTGGTGTGCAGGATTTGCCTGGCTCTGTTGGTGTGGGGATTAGGTTCAGTTGTAAAGATATGGGGATTCGGTCTCTATTGGTTGGTGCAGGGAATCCCACTGGATTGATAGTTGTAGGGGTTCCCACTGGTTTGATAGTTGTAGGGGTTTCCACTGGTTTGATAGTTGTAGGGGTTCCCACTGGTTTGATAGTTGTAGGGGTTCCCACTGGTTTGATAGTTGTAGGGGTTCCCACTGGTTTGATAGTTGTAGGGGTTCCCACTGGTTTGATAGTTGTAGGGGTTCCCACTGGTTTGATAGTTGTAGGGGTTCCCACTGGATTGATTAGTGTGGGTATTCTGTGTAGCTCTGTCGATGCTGAGGTTCCCACTGGATCGACAGTTGTAGGTGTTCCCTCTACCTCGGCTGGTGCGGGGGTCCCATCTGGCTCTGGAGACACTGGGGAGCACTGACATTGGGACTCGGTGCCGAGTGTGACTGCATTATAAAGAATGATAGTTATTCAAATAATCACTACAATGAGCATCAGAAGCTTTTATTTCCATGTCAAATAAAGAAACATGAGGTACACTACCGAGAAACCCAAAGCTCATCTTCAAGCTTAACTACAGTGAGATGGTTACAAAGACTAAACAAAACATAGAGATCTGGAAAATACTGACTATACATGGGGTTCATTAATGCCATAAAAATGGTTTTTCTTCCCAGGTTCCTTTAATCTTTTCTTACCTCTTCATTTTTTACATTTTAAACATTGGACTCCACAAGCATGTAATTTGCCTGGTGTAATAAATCCCATCGTATTTGTAAAGCTCACTTACAAAAGCCCAAGGAAAATGTCGGCCTAGGACTACCAATCTTTAAAACATTAATACTGGGCTGATAAATTTCCCCGATAAATTGGACACCAATGCCCCCCTGTGGCAAAATATTGATGTCAAGACCGCAACAAAATCCTCTCTTCCAAGCCATGCATTTAAAAAAATAAAAATAATTTAAACTAGGCAAGTCAGAACAAATTCTTATTTAAAATGCCGGCCTACCCCAGCCAGACACCTCCCTTAACCCGGACGACGCTGGGCCAATTGTGCGCCGCCCTATGGGACTCCCAATCACGGTCAGTTGTGATACAGCCCGGGATTGAACCAAGAATCGAACCAGGGTCTGTAGTGATGCCTCTAGCACTAAGATGAAGTGCCTTAGACCGCTGCGCCACCCGGGAGCAAAGCAGAGTGCCTAAACAAACTGACAGGCAATACCTTTCGTTTGAGAAACGTATTAGGCACCATAAACACCTCTGTATACACATCAATATGTTTTTATTATTATTTTGTTCCATCCAGGTCTGATAAGGTATTTGTTGAGTGGGGGGGGAGAAGGGACTGGCCATATTATAACATATAAACAATTTGCATCATTCAACCATTTACAGAACACATTTGAACTCTGCCATTTCTTATGCTATTTACACATAAGACACTAAGGGAAGAATAAACATTTTGAAACTCTCCCCTCCCTGTACAACATTTATTTTGGTTACCCGCTAAAGTTCCCTCTCAACTCAAAACACCTCGTCTCACAGTCCGTTTCCTTTTTCTCAAACTATACAGAGGCCTCTACTAGTCACCCCAAGGAGACCTAGGGTAGCTAAAGAGTTAAATATTGAGATCTCAGACAATATCTGGGGAGAAGCCCTGTCTAGAATTTCACTCTTGTTCCCTCAATGTCAGATATAAATTGATACAAAGTAGCACATACTTTGCAAAACCAAACTACATAGAATTTAACCCCAGGTCTTCCCACTGTGTGACAGATGTAAAGCCTCAGAGGGTCCATGACTTTTGTGGTATTCAGAAGGTATAGAAGAGGGCCATTGAACCGAACCTAACCCAGAACTTGCACTCGTCGGCGGCTCAGAGACTGTTTTAAAATCATCCTACGGAGAAACAACAGGCTCTGATGTTTGGTATGGTGGCTGCCCCCCCCAAAAAAAAAAAAAATCACAAAACGCAAGTCACCCCCCTTGCTTCCAAAGATGGCTATCAAAAATTATTACCACCATAAACATGGAAAATATTTGTTTTTACAAGACTATTCCCCCAACAGATTTCTCAATAAACGTATGTAAATTGTAAAGTATTTTGTCTGTAATGTCTTTTTTGTTGTGTGTCGGATCCCAGTAAGAATAGTTGTCCCCATTGGCATCGGCTAATGGGGGGGATCCTAATAAATCAAATCAAGATTTAGTTTCCGTTTCTGGATAGAGGTATGAATGGTTATTGTAACTGTCATAGTTGTCACTTAAAGAAAATATTCACAGATTTCTAACGTTATATCATCATATTGCATAGCTCAGATACACATGAAAAACATGAAATGACCCCGGGAATTGATAAAACAGCATTCAGATGCACAAATACAAAATAACATTCAACATGGGTGAATCTTTCCTTGATGCAATATTCTACTTTATGTCTGGCAGCGGAGTTTGAGTAATAAATTGTAAAAGAAAATCCTTCTAAAATAAAATATTTAAAAAATAAAAAAAACATAGAACATGAGGTACACTTACCATTCAGAAGACCTAAATAAATGTTTCTCAATGTTTCAATAGAGCCCGTTTCTTTTATGACTTGGGGGTGAGGGCAAAATGAATCCATATCGATATGTTTTGTTCCCTGTCTCCTTTTTCCAAGCAGGAGAAGGGGAACAAATCCTAGAGTGTGTAATTTGTAGAGCTGAAACACAGAATCAGACATTCAGATTTAAAGTAGTAGCTAGCCTAGAATTGAAAAAATATTATTATTATTATTGTTTAACATTGTTATATGGGGAGGGGGAACACTTACCAATACTTTTGTGGAAGTCAATATCTGAGAGCTATTATTATAGTGGGCGCAATCATTGTGTCCCCATTCGTAATCATACTTCTTCATTGCTTGTAACAACTTCTTCTCTTTTGGGTGGTTAAAGAAACAACTGTTGCAGGTCTTACTAAACACAGTGGTTTGTGTCTGACACTGTATACACAGTGATCCTGACATTTAATCCCTTTTAAAATCTGGAGAGAGAAATGATAAGCAGTTTAGTCATGCCAACTACCACAATTAGCTAGATAGTTAGACATCTAGCTAACAAGCCATGTAAATACTGTAAAAGGCAACACAGTAACTGGGCAGGGGGTTCTAACTTCAGTCCAGGGGAACGTCAGCTAATTAGCAAATATAAAACTACAAATTAGATAGCTGGGCAGAGCACTGTCATCCAACTGAACCAGGCAAAGGTACACATCACATAGGATAGGATATCCTAATAAATGGCAATGGAAAAAATGTCAAACAAACGAAAAATGAAGAAGACTGCTAGCAGCCAGCAACATTTGGAGTCTATTCAGCAGTCATAACTGAAAAAAAACATTTTGCAACGGGAAACGTTTTGCAACAAAAACTAGAGTTTCTATTGGACGAATTCAGGTAGGCCCCTCCCGTTTGGTTCCTAGTGAAAACATTCCATGCTTTTGTAGCATAGCAACAAGGTCTTTGTTTTGAACAGTTCTAGGTCTAGCAAAACGCGCTCTCCAGTGGGCAGATTAATAAAATAAAAAGAATCTTCGTTTTTTAAAATTGTTATCTTTAAGGTAGATGTTGTTCACATTTCATAGTAGTACACATATGACCGTGCAATATGATGAATATAGTCACAGGTAAATGGATGGCCCGACGCCATTTTCCTGTGACTATATTATTGATATAGCACGGCCTGTCTTAACGTTACTGTTCTTCTAAAACCCTTTAGAACATGTATAAAACGCAACATAATCAATATTTCTTACCGTCTCGAAATGAAAATATAGTTAGTTACTAGCTCAGAGATCTCGGAGTTGACTTTGCCCCTCTACTGTTCTTGCTGAAATGATTCGAATTTTCTAAACGTTTACTGCCTGCTGCTGGTAGTAATAAAACAATGACTTCCGGTTTTGTGCCTTCAAAATAAAAGCGCTGCTTTGAATAAAAGTTTAAATTATATTTTAATTAGTACCGCTGTCTGAAATTGTTCAACTTCAATACGTTTTCTTCATTGGCCATTTTAACAAGCTACTGCTACAGGGCTACACAGTAAGTGAGCACGGTTACATGCACACCATAATATGTGCATGTGACTGTGGATAGTCAGATTAATATAGGGTAATATAGAGTAATATGGGGTAACTAGCCCCCCCCTCCCTCCAAAAAAAAAAAAGAGAAATGACCAATTGCTGACACACAAAAAAGCACATTTTGGTTTTAAAAAAAAATTGGTATGTGGATGATAGTTTGTTTGCCTAAACATTACCATGAAGGGAAATAAGTAGCTACAGTCCCCCCCATAGATTAGTATGTTCAAATCTATTTTATATATTTTTTGTAATTAACTCTTAAAAGCGAAAGTACAGGTATCTTATTTTCATTAAAATAATGAAACAAAATGGAATAGCACATCTCACTAATACAGTGGTGATTTTAGCATGTAAATGTCGGTGGGGCAAAATCCCCTTTTTTTGATGCATGGCAGCAAAGCCACTAAACAACACAATATAGGAATTGCACTATAACAGTGACAAACGGTGCCCAGGGCCTACATAAAACTGTCCCAACAGCAGAGCTTTCTTTTCAGCACCATGGAATGAATCCTTATCATTGCTTGGTATAGCTGATATGGCTGACTTGTTTAAACAAATGTGGTTTCTACTGACAATTTAGATGTACCAACTATGGCATAACGGGACAACGAGTGGATAAGAGGCAATCTGTAATTTCGATTAAAACATGAATGAGTGAGCTTGGATGGGCTTAGTCAATATAACAATTTTTTCAGCACTTTTGAAATGTACAGTGACAGAATTCAGAACATGGACCGTTCTTACAGTGTTCTCCCAGTACACCAAGTCAGAAACGTAGGATTAATAAAGGGGCCATACAAGCAGACACTGAAAGCTCTTACAATATTTGATGATTACATTTCTCTAAAACAGGCTAGAGGCTACATATGTTCCACCAAATCAGAACAATAGGCTAAGGTATGAGGGGGAAAGTGACCAACTTATTAGGGTGAGGCACATGGGCTACTAACAGCTTACTACACAAGATACACTTAGTATTACTTTTTTTTCAGCTACAGTATACACTACCGGTCAAAAGTTTTGGACCACCTACTCATTCAAGGGTTTTTCTTTATTTTTACTATTTTCTACATTGTAGAATAATAGTGAAGACATCAAAACTATGAAATAACACATATGGAATCACGTTGGCACCAAAAAAAGTGTTAAACAAATCAAAATATATTTTATATTTGAGATTCTTCAAATAGCTACCCTTTGCGTTGATGACAGCTTTGCACACTCTTGGCATTCCCTCAACCAGCTTCACCTGGAATGCTTTTCCAAAAGTCTTAAAGGAGTTCCCACATATGCTGAGCACTTGCTGACTGCTTTTCCTTCACTGGATTGACAGCATGGCCAATGTATTCAACCTTCTCTGGCACATGGTGTTGAGTGTTTATCCTTTTAAGCTTGGAAAAAGAGACCCTTAAACCCAGACTTCGATCACACACCCACCCCACTGAATAGCAGGCTAGTGATTGGTTTGCAACTCTTGCAGTTAGCCAATGATTCCTTCCAAACCACTCATTGTTGAATTTGCAATTTCCAACTTGTTGTGTAATGTTTATGTCCAATGGCAGATGAACACTGATACGTTTTAGCTATAATTTATCTTCATATGACAAGGATTGAAAAGGATTTGCCAGTAGATTGTCGACGTGATTCGTGATGATGACTGCTTGTCTAGCTTGCTAGCTGAGATTTTGAAAGTATGATGTTGACATGATCAGTCCAATCAAGCTACGGTAGATAACGTGATTTGACGTAATTTTATCTGTGGCCAATGACCTTGAGCCTTCTTGGATGGGTCCTTCTAATGTAACACTATAGCAGCACTCAAGACGCTTGAATTTTCGAGCTCTCCCCGTAGATTTTGCGGTGAAGTAGTGTCCCCATGAGTGACAGAACACTGAGCCAATCACGGCGCAACAAAATAACTTTACCAACCCCTATGCTCTGTATTTTCCGCTGGCTGCGCCACCACCACAGAAAGCACAGAGCTAAGCTGAAACACCTGCCTTTTGGAGCTGCCTTACTCAAGAAAGCAAAAAAGAGACCATGTTTGTATGCAGCTTTAGTGCCATTTTTTTTTTTTTACATTGTATATGTGACACGCATTAATGCCAGAATGACATGCAAAACAGGTAAGCCCCCCTCCACCAAACAAAGGTCTGTTCTTACACCACAGCTAAGGGCTGTTCTTTGTGGTATCTGGCCAACATACCACAGCTAAGGGCTGTCTTGTTGGCCAGATACCACAAAGAACAGCCCTTACCCGTGGTATATTGGCCACAGTGTTGTCCCGTCATTCAGGGCGGTGGGGCAAAGCTGTCATAGAGGCAAAGGGTGGCTATTTGCAGAATCTCAAATATAAAATATGTTTTAATTTGTTTAACATTTTTTTAGTTACTACGTGATTCCATATGTGTTATTTCAGAGTTTTGATGTCTTCACTATTATTCTACATTGTAGAAAATAGTAAAAATAGGTGTTCTAAAACTTTTGACCGGTAGTGTATATATGAGTGAATTACATAATGTGTAAAACTTTAAAACTGCAACATTTTCTCTCTGCCTCATGCCAAAATGTATAGAATTGCATGAAATTAACTCTAAAACGTCAATTGTTTTCTTCTGAAAAATACAATACTGAGAAACACTTAGGGCCCCCAAAAACCTCTGACTGCATGTGTGGTTATAGAGCTCGTCAGCTTGTAGTCCTAAAAAAACAGAAATGAGTTATCAGGGTGTGACAAGGTCTCTTTCACCTTTCTTTGTGCTTGTCTCCACCCCCCTCCAGGTGTCGCCCATCTTCCTCATTATCCCCAGTGTATTTATACCTGTATTCTCTGTTTGTCTGTTGCCAGTTCGTTTTGTTTCATCAAGCCTGCCAGCAGTTTTCCCATGTGCCTGTCGTGCTCTAGTTCTGTTCCCTAGTTTCCCCGGTTCTGACCATTCTGCCTGCCCTGATCCCGAGCCTGCCTGCCATTCTGTACCTGTCTGACTCTGACCCGTTTACGAACCTCTGCCTGTCCTGACCCCGAGCCTGCCTGCTGTTCTGTACCTTATTGACTCTGCCCTGGATTACGGACCTCTGCCTGCCTTGACCTGTCTTTTCCTGCCTCCTGTTTGGGGCAATACACATCTGTGACTCTAGCTGTCTGCATCTAGGTCTTATCCTGAGTTCAGATATACCTCTGGTTCGTTCAGCTATTCATATGGGGAAAATGAATGGGGAAAAAAATAGGGTTTTGGGATAAACGCCAAAAATAGGGTCTGTGGTTAACACAGGCTTAGGAGATTTGTGAGATGACATCAGTCAGTTAACATCACCTTTATGAATTATAATTATTAAGCCTTTAGGTGCTTTTTAAAATTACATAAATGCTTCAAAATTCACAAAAAGTGACGTTAGCTAATGAAGATTCTCATAAGACAAAACGTATAAGATCTCCTACGCCTGTATTTTCCACAGACCTTATTTTCAATGTTTATCAAAAAACCCTACAATAATGCCATTAATTTCCCAATAGGCTTGTCCAACTAACCATGGCAGAGATAGTGCCTACAAAAAGACACCATTACTATTTCTCTCTATAGTTGTGGACATGCAGACCTGTGAGCCACTGCGGCCCCTCATGATAAATTCAGATTTTTTGGGGCCCTCACCCCATCAAAGTTTCCCATCCCTAAACTGTCCAGCAGAGGGCAGTGTATTGCTGCTTGCCTGTTTCCGGCCTCACTGAAGAATATTGCAAAACATATTTACTTGAACTGTGCAGATGCAAAGAAGGCAAGTGTCAAATGTCCCTACAGACACAGTTGGGGCAGAATATTTTTTCACCCAAATAATAATACTAATCATTTATTCAACTTCTATAGCACTTTTCATTGCAAAAATTCTCAAAAGCGCTTGAAAAAGTGAAAAACAAACAAGAATCGAATAAAACTCCATGATAACAGTGACACTGAGACTCAGATTTTTCTCTTTAAAATGTATACAAAAAACAATGATTGCAAAGTTGAACAAACCATACAACTCTATGCACAATGACTACTTTTAACAATTTCCACTGAAAAGTGAAAATATTTACTGAAAATATTGCAAGACATATTTACTTGAAGAACTGTGCAGGTGCAAAGTTTGGTAACAGAAAGACAGCACAAACCGTCATTATGTTACCAATCTTTGCATCGGCACTGTTCTTCAAGTAAATGTGTTGTGCAATATTTTCAGTAGGAATTGTTAAAAGTAGTCCTTGTGCATAGAGTTATATGGATTGTTTAACTTTGCAGTTATTTGTTTTGTTTAACATATACACTACCGTTCAAAAGTTTGGGGTCACTTAGAAATGTCCTTGTCCTCATTTCATGTATGTTTTCATGGAAAACAAGGACATTTCTAAGTGACCCCAAACTTTTGAACGGTAGTGTATATTTAAGCAATAAGGCCCGAGGAGGTGTGGTATATGGCCAATATACCACGGGCTGTTATCTTATGAACGACGTATCGCAGAGTGCCTGGACACAGCCCTTAGCCGTGGTATATTGGCCGTATGTCACTCCCTGACCATAGAGAATAAAAGCTCTCTATGTTGGTTAGGTCGGGGTGTGATTTAGGGTGGGTCATCTAGGCGTTTATATGTCGATGTTGGCCTGTTATGGTTCCCAATCAGAGGCAGCTGTTTATCGTTGTCTCTGATTGGGGATCATATTTAGGTAGCCATTTCCCCTTTGTGCTTTGGGGGATCTTGTGTTTGTGTAGCTGCCTGTGAGTAGTCCAGAATGTCAAGTTTTGTTTGTGCTTGTTTAGTTTTGTTTGATGAGTTTCTATTTATTAAAATATGTGGAACTCTATGCACACTGCGCCTTGGTCCATTCCTTCTGACGGGACACCGTATATCAAAACCCCCCGATGTGCCTCATTGCTATTATAAACTGGTTTCCTTCATAATTAGAGCAGTAAAAATAAACCTTTACAACATCAGTCGTAAAATGTCTATGCCCCAGTCAACTGTAAGTGCTGTTATTGTGAAGTGGAAATGACTAGGATTAACAATTGCTGAGCCAAGTTCACAGAACGGGACTGCCGAGTGCTGAATCGCAACACTCACTACCGAGTTCCAAACTGCCTCTGGAAGCAAAGTCAGCACAACAACTGTTTGTCGGGAGTTTCATGAAATGGGTTTCCATGGCCGAGCAGCTGCACGAGCCTAAGATCACCTTGTGCAATGCCAAGCGTCAGCTGGAGTGGTGTAAAGCCATTGGACTCTGGAGCAGTGGAAATGCGTTTTCTGGAGTGATGAATCACACTTCACCATCTGGCAGTCCGACGGACGAATCTGAGAACGCTACATGTCTCTATGCATAGTTACAACTGTACAGTTTGGTGGGAGGATGAATAATGGTCTGGGGCTGTTTATGGTTTGGGCTAGGCCCCTTAGTTTCAGTGAAGAGAAATCTTAAATATATATCGTACAATGACATTCTAGACGATTCTCCATTCAGAAATCGTTTGTTGAGATCGGTGTGGAAGAACTTGACTGGCCTGCACAGAGCTCTGACCTCAACCTCATCTAACACCTTTGGGAGGGATTGGAACGCCGACTGTGAGCCAGGCCTAATCGCCCAACATCAGTGCCCGACCACATTCCTTTTCTTGTGGAAGCAAGTCCCTGCAGCAATGTTCCAACATCTAGTGGAAAGCCTTCCCAGAAGAGTGGAGGCTGTTATAGCAGCAAAGGGGGACCAACTCCATATTAATGCCCATGATTTTGGAATGAGATGTTTGACGAGCAGGTGAGCACATACTTTTGGTCATGTAGTGTATTTTCCAACACATTTTGATGTTCAATTTTTCTTTGCATTCATAAAAATTAGAAATGTTTTTTTACATAGTAAAATAGTAATTTCATTTTAATTATTAAAACATTTTTTGTTTCTGTGGGGTGTATTGGAACAAATACCACAACCATCTGGCAACAAGTCAGTGATGGTAAAAAAGGTTGTTTATTTTAGACTGTCTTGCCTCAATTGTTTCTCCTAAATCAGAAGAGCCAAATCCCACCCTTGCGTGACAGGGCCGCTGGGGGCTCAAAACCATACACTCCCAAGAGAATACGCTCTTCCCCATGGCTGAGGTATCATGCTGTGACTCTCAGAGCCCCTGACCCTAAGTCCATTGTGAGTGCGTGTGTGTGTTGAGTGTAACAATAATGGTGAGGTCACCGCTGCTGTGGAGAGACTGTCCATTACAGTAGAGAACTTCATGGCCATGCGAGAAAGCCCACAAAAAAAATACTAGTTTACTATAGTACTTACTATAGAATTCTGTAGTAAACTGTAGAATCCTATACTCTACACTGTAGTATCCCTCGATCATGTAGTGCTTACTATAGACTTTTGTAGTAAACTATAGAATACTACACCACACACTGTCCTATTCCTTGATCATGTGTAGTACTTACTTTATAATTTTATAGAATACTAAACACTGTAGTATCCCTCGATTGTGTAGTGCTTACTATAATAAGTTGTAGCATACTATAGAATACTATATACTACACACTGTAACATTCCTTGATCACATAGTGCTTACTTTAGAATTTTTTTATCGATTTACTACTGTCTTTGTTGATGCCGTTTCGATTTAAATGTGCTGTCCTTGGGGAGCTCATGTTGGGGATTTCCTCTGAGGTTCCCCCTCGATCGTGTAGTGTGTACTATAGAATTTTGTAGTATACTATACTTAACTTCACACTGTAGTATCCCTTGATTGATTGATTGATTTCATTTGACCATTTAAAAAAAGAATTCATCCACATCTGGATAATACATTTCGAATATTTGTTGGGAATAACAATTTATTTCCATTGTGGTCCTAGTTTAAAACATGTTACACATTTACAGCTAACCCACATGTAAAAATAAATACTATAGTATACTATGGTCCAAATACTGAAGTATTACTATATTTTTTATTATAGTATTCACTGTAGTGTTTTTGCAGCCATGACTGTAGTATATTGTACACCTACAGACTAGGGTTAGCTCAAATGACACAACTACCCGACTACGCCAGTTACTGTTAGATGAGTGGGAACACCTCAACTAGAACAGGTTGTGCCAATGAATACTATAGTATAATACAGTAAATTCTGCAAAAAGCCTCCAGTGAATACCATAGTATAATAGTCATGTCTGCAGAAACACTGCAATGAACACTATTGTATATTACAGTGAATACTGCAGTAAAGTCTGCAAAAACACTACAGTAAATACTACCAAGGTTCTCGTTTTGTAATTTTCTGTTAGTTTTTATTTCTCTTCATTTTTAGATTTTTGTTTGAAAATCAGTTTAGTTTCAACCCGATTTCTGGTCTGCTTATTGCCCCCGCACCGACCAGAAAAGAATAGCCAGTGAGATGTTTTGCACTGGGGCACCCCATCCTCGGGGCGAGGGCAATAAGCAAACCAGAGTGGGCCCGTTCAAAAAGTTTTTTGCGGGTGTCTCGCTTTCTCTACTATCTCTGCCTCGGATTTCGGGAGGAGACATGATCAGGTGGGACCATTCTAGCCAATGAGAGGGCAGATGTGTGAACAATAGGCGCAATTAAGTTGTTTTTCTCAAAGTTGCAGAATACCACGTGTGTCCACTTATTTACATTTTAGTCATTTAGCAGATGCTCTTCTCCAGAGCGACAGTTGGGGCATTCATCTTAAGATAGCTAGGTGAGACAACCACATATCAGTAATAGTAAGTACATTTTTCCTCAATAAAGTACCTATCAGAAAAGTCAGAGCTAGTAAGGGGGGGGAGTGTGATTGTTCGTTCATGAAAGACTTAAAAATATATATATTATATTGAATTTTTTATTTCGGGCCAAGAGACCATAGGTGGCAGAACGGAGTGCTCGGGTTGGGGTGTCGGGTTTGAGCATAGCCTAACGGTAGGGAGGGGCAGTTCTTCTTGCTGCTCCGTTATGGTGTCAAATCCGATCCAGAAGTTGAACGTGCACTAGATGGCGCGCGCCAGCAAGATGAGACATCATTGCGCGAGCAAACATTCAGTCGAGAGAGAGAGAAGAAAACAGTCGAGCGAGCAGAGGATTGGTCCCGCCTCAGTCAAGAGCGCAAATTACATTTGGGAGCTTGCAAGTGTGGCTTTGATTGAGCAGAGGATCATTGTCACAGATCCAAAATAAAAATGTCTTAAACAGTACATATAGAACTGTAAGCAATATGATTCAAACTTGTTCCCAAAAAATTGGAACACATTACATTGTCCACCAGCTATAGTCACTGTCATTGTCAAGCTCTCAATTTCTCAAATTGCTCTCTCTCAAGTCTTAGAACCTTTGGGTTTGGATTTCAGGCAGATGGTGGGTATACAGGCGTTTGCGTGTCTAGAAACCTACGATTAGTCACTTTTACTGGAGTGATGGACGAACTAAAAAAATCCTGCCATTGACCAGTCTAGTGTTGCGATTGGCTATTAAGAGCCTTCTGTGTTTCAAGTTTATCTAGCTAGCTGGGTTGAGCAATAAGCGTAGAACGACTTGTGAAACCCAGCAGCTTGATACTATACCTTGTGTTGAGTGGAATGTACTTGCTAAACTTAGCTAGTTTATTTTACTTGGTTAGCCAGCAAAACGAAAAGTAGACAGTCAGCTCTAGAAAACACCATAAAACGAGTCCACTAATTGCAGGCAGGAGCCAATATTTAGGGGATGAAACCCACGCGCAGCAAACTGGAGATTTTGAATTATATGAAGACACAAAAGGGAGAATCTGCTACCTGCTACCGTTAATCCAGTACATAACCAGTCCAAAATAAAAATATAAACTGACATATGATAAACGAGCTAATCACAGGTTGTCAGAATCATCTTCATTCACCTAATAAATTTGCATGTACAGGAATTTCACTGTGAAATGGTGCTGCCACAATAAACAGAATATACAGACGATAAACACAATATATAGACAAAAAGTATATATAGATGCAGAATTTCCACAGAACCACATATGGTATGTGTATACACTATGAACACTATGAGCGGCAGGTAGCCTAGTGATTAAGAGCGTTGGTTAAGTAACCGAAAGGGTGTAGGGCCAGTAACCAAGCCAAATGTGAAAAATCTGTCAAGTCCTTGAGCAAGGCACTTTACCCTAATTGCCCATGTAAATTGTTCTGGATAAAAGTGTCTGCTAAATTACAAAAAATGTAAACAAATAAGCTAAATTATGCATATAAGAGATGTGCAAAGAGCAATGTGCAGTTTTGGGATGATAGTGCAGGGTGCATAGTCAAATCAAATCAAATTTTATTTGTCACATACACATGGTTAGCAGATGTTAATGCGAGGGTAGCGAAATGCTTGTGCTTCTAGTTCCGACAATGCAGTAATAACCAACAAGTAACCTAACTAACAATTCCAAAACTACTGTCTTATACACAGTGTAAGGGGATAAAGAATATGTACATAAGGATATATGAATGAGTGATGGTACAGAGCAGCATAGGCAAGATACAGTAGCTGATATCGAGTACAGTACATACATATGAGATGAGTATGTAAACAAAGTGGCATAGTTAAAGTGGCGAGTGATACATGTATTACATAAGGATGCAGTCGATGATATAGAGTACAGTATATACGTATGCATATGAGATGAATAATGTAGGGTAAGTAACATTATATAAGGTAGCATTGTTTATATATTTACATCATTTCCCATCAATTCCCATTATTAAAGTGGCTGGAGTTGAGTCAGTGTCATTGTCAGTGTGTTGGCAGCAGCCACTCAATGTTAGTGGTGGCTGTTTAACAGTCTGATGGCCTTGAGATAGAAGCTGTTTTTCAGTCTCTCGGTCCCAGCTTTGATGCACCTGTACTGACCTCGCCTTCTGGATGATAGCGGGGTGAACAGGCAGTGGCTCGGGTGGTTGATGTCCTTGATGATCTTTATGGCCTTCCTGTAACATCGGGTGGTGTTGGTGTCCTGGAGGGCAGGTAGTTTGCCCCCGGTGATGCGTTGTGCAGACCTCACTACCCTCTGGAGAGCCTTACGGTTGAGGGTGGAGCAGTTGCCGTGCCAGGCGGTGATACAGCCCGCCAGGATGCTCTCGATTGTGCATCTGTAGAAGTTTGTGAGTGCTTTTGGTGACAAGCCGAATTTCTTCAGCCTCCTGAGGTTGAAGAGGCGCTGCTGCGCCTTCTTCACGATGCTGTCTGTGTGAGTGGACCAATTCAGTTTGTCTGTGATGTGTATGCCGAGGAACTTAAAACTTGCTACCCTCTCCACTACTGTTCCATCAATGTGGATAGGGGTGTTCCCTCTGCTGTTTCCTGAAGTCCACAATCATCTCCTTAGTTTTGTTGACGTTGAGTGTGAGGTTATTTTCCTGACACCACACTCCGAGGGCCCTCACCTCCTCCCTGTAGGCCGTCTCGTCGTTGTTGGTAATCAAGCCTACCACTGTTGTGTCGTCCGCAAACTTGATGATTGAGTTGGAGGCGTGCGTGGCCACGCAGTCGTGGGTGAACAGGGAGTACAGGAGAGGGCTCAGAACGCACCCTTGTAGGGCCCCAGTGTTGAGGATCAGCGGGGAGGAGATGTTGTTGCCTACCCTCACCACCTGGGGGCGGCCCGTCAGGAAGTCCAGTACCCAGTTGCACAGGGCGGGGTCAAGACCCAGGGTCTCGAGCTTGGAGGTTACTATGGTGTTGAATGCCGAGCTGTAGTCGATGAACAGCATTCTCACATAGGTATTCCTCTTGTCCAGATGGGTTAGGGCAGTGTGCAGTGTGGTTGAGATTGCATCGTCTGTGGACCTATTTGGGCGGTAAGCAAATTGGAGTGGGTCTAGGGTGTCAGGTAGGGTGGAGGTGATATGGTCCTTGACTAGTCTCTCAAAGCACTTCATGATGACGGATGTGAGTGCTACGGGGCGGTAGTCGTTTAGCTCAGTTACCTTAGCTTTCTTGGGAACAGGAACAATGGTGGCCTTTGTGAGTGTCAGTCTGTTGAAAAATGCAGTGCAAATGTAACCGATTTGAAATGGCTAGCTAGTTAGCGGTGGTGCGCGCTAATAGTGTTTCAATCGGTGACGTCACTCGCTTTGAGACCTTGAAGTAGTGGTTACCCTTGCTCTGCATGGGCCGTGGCTTTTGTGGAGCGATGTGTAACGATGCTTTGTGAGTGTCAGTTGTTGATGTGTGCTGAGGGTCCCTGGTTCGAGCCCGGCGAGGGGACGGACTAAATTTATACTGTTACATTGGTGTCATGACCCGGATCACTGGTTGCTGCGGAAAAGTAGGAGGTCAAAAGGGGGGTGAGTGTAACCGATATGAAATGGCTAGCTAGTTATGATGACCCAGGATGCTCTCGATGGTGCAGCTGTAAAACCTTTTGAGGATCTGGGGACCCATCTTTTCAGTCTCCTGAGGGGGAAAAGATTTTGTCATGCCCTCTTCACGACTGTCTTGGTGTGTTTGGACCATGATAGTTTGTTAGTGATGTAGACACCTAGGAACTTGAAACTCTCTACCCGCTCCACTACATCCCTGTCAATGTTAATGGGGGCCTGTTCGGCTCGCCTTTTCCTGTAGTCCACGATCAGCTCCTTTGTCTTGCTCACATTGAGGGACAGGTTGTTGTCCTGGCACCACACTACCAGGTCTCTGACCTCCTCCCTATCTCATTGCTGTTGCTGATCAGGCCTACCACTGTTGTGTCATCAACAAACTTAATGATGGTGTTGGAGTCGTGTTTGGCCATGCAGTCGTGGGTGAACAGGGTGTACAGGAGGCGACTAAGCACGCACTCCCTGAGGAGCCCCAGTGTTGAGGATCAGCGTGACATATGTGTTGTTGCCTACCCTTGCCACCTTGGAGCGGCCTGTCAGGTAGTCCAGGATCCAGTTGCAGAGGGAGGTGTTTAGTCCCATGGTCCTTAGCTTAATGATGAGCTTTGTGGGCACTATGGTGTTGAATGCTGAGCTGTAGTCAATGAACAGCATTCTCACATAAGTGTTCCTTTTGTCCAGGTGGGAAAGGACAATGTGGAGTGCGATTGAGATTGTGTCATCTGTGGATCTGTTGGGGTGGTATGCGAATTGCAGTGGGTCTAGGGACATTATCATTATCTCGGCTCATCTTCATCCAGTTCGAAGTGAGTAATAACTGTTCAGATGTCCAGAAGCTCTTTTCGGTCATAGGAGACGGTAGCAGCAACATTAGGTACAAAATAAGTTACGAACAATGCAAAAAAAATAAGACAAAAAATAGCACAGTTGGTTAGGAGCCTGTAGAACGGCAGCCATCCCCTCCATCGCCATTATCATTATCTCTGCTCAACTCCTAACTTCCTGTCGCATCCTTCGCAAAATCCATCGGAGGGGGTCTTAGGCGAGGAACCTTGGGTCATCTCCTACAATTGGGTTTTAGGAGGAGGCTTGACGGTCAGTCCTTGTATCCATAGCTCTGTCTATGAATTTGAGAGTGGTTACATTTCTCCAGACCTGTCCCCAGCTTTTTACGAAACAGGGGTGAGGAGAACGCTTTATTATTGTTTCAACTGCTGATTGTCACTTTAAGAAACATAATCAATTAGCATACAAGTACGTTTAAGCATACATGACTGTTGGGCGTGCTCAAACCAACCAAGGCATTCAAACTGATTCTAGAGGCTGACCCAAAACATTGTCACCGCAGAAGAGGTAGACGGAGCAGCCTTCTGGTCAGACTTCGGAGGTGCTCACACCACCCACTGCTTACGAGTATATTACCCGCTAATGTCCAGTCTCTAGATAACAAGATAGACGAAATTAAGGCAAGGGATGCTCTCCAGAAAGACATCCGGGATTGTAACATACTCGGTTTCACACAAACGTGGCTCTCTGAGGATATGCTGTCCGGGAAGAAGAAGGGCGGGACTGTATGTTTCATGATTAACGACTCATGGTCTAATTGTAACAACATACAGGAACTGAAGTCCTTCTGTTCACCTGACCTAAAATTCCTCACAATCAAATGCTAACCCTATAATCTCATGAGAATTCTCATTGATTATTGTCACAGCCGTGTATATCCCCCCTCAAGCCAATACCACGACAGCCCTCAAGGAACTCCCCTGGACTCTATGCAAACTGGAAACCATATATCCTGAGGCTGCATTTATTGTTGCTGGGGATTTTAACAACGCATATTTGAGAACAAGGCTACCTAACTTCTATAAGCATATTGATTGTAGTACCCGGGCTGGCAAAACACTGGATCATTGCTACTCTTAACTTCCGCGATGCATACAAAGCCCTCCCCCGCCCTCCGTTCAGCAAATCTGACCACGACTCCATTTTTCTTCTCCCCTCCTATAGTCAGAAACTCAAACAGGATGTACCCGTGACAAGGACCATGCAATGCTGGTCTGACCAATCGGAATCCACACTTCAAGATTGTTTTGATCATGCAGACTGGGACACGTTCTGCGTAGCCTCAGAGAATAATATACATTTATACACTGATCCGGTGAGTGAGTTTATAAGGAAGTGCATAGGAGATGTTGTACCCACTGTGACTATTAAAACCTACCCTAACCAGAAACTGTGGCTAGATGGCTGCATTCGCGCAAAACTTAAAGCGCGAACCACCTCATTTAACCATGGAAAGATGACAGGGAATATGGCCGAATACAAACAGTGTAGTTATTCCCTCCGCAAGGCAATCAAACAAGTGAAATGTCAGTATAGGGACAAAGTGGAGTCACAATTCAACGGCTCAGACTCAAGACGTATGTGACAGGGTATACAGACAATCACAGACTACAAAAACAAAATCAGTAACATCACAGACACAGACATCTTGCTTCCAGACAAACTAAACACCTTCTTTGCCCGCTTTGAGGATAACACAGTGCCATTGCGTGTCTGCTACCAAGGACTGTGGGCTCTCCTTCTCCGTGGCCGATGTGAGTAAGACATTTAAACGTGTTAACCCTCGCAAGGCTGCTGGCCCAGACTAGCAGACTAGCTGGCTGGCGTGTTTATGGACATATTCAATCTCTCCCTATCCCAGTCTGCTGTCCCCACCCCAGTCTGCTGTCCTCACATGCTTCAAGATGACCACCATTGTTCCTGTACCCAAGAAGGCAAAGGTAACTGAATGACTATCGCCCCCGTAGCACTCACTTCTGTCATCATGAAGTGCTTTTAGAGACTAGTCAAGGATCATATCACCTCCACCTTACCTGTCACCCTAGACCCACTGCAATTTGCATACCGCCCCAAAAGGTCCACAGACGATGCAATCGCCATCACAGTGCACACTGCCCTATCACATTTGGACAAGAGCAATACATATGCAAGAATGCTGTACATTGACTACAGCTCAGCATTCAGCACCATAGTACCCTCCAAGATAATCATTAAGCTTGAGGTCCTGGGTCTCAACCCCGCCCTGTGCGATTGGGTCCTGGTCTTCCTGGCGGGCCTCCCCCAGGTGGTGAAGGTAGGAAACAAAATCTCCACTTCGCTGATTCTCAACACTGGGGCCCCACAAGGGTGTGTGCTCAGACCCCTCATGTACTCCCGGTTCACCAATGACTGCGTGGCCATGTACACATCCAACTCGATCATCAAGTTTGCAGACGAAAAAAAACAGTAGTAAGCTTAATCACCAACAACGACGAGACAACCTTTTGGGAGGAGGTGAGGGCACTCGTAGTGTGGTCCACCGAAATGGTCCACTCACAAAGAAAGTGTGGTGAAGAAGGCTCAACAGCGCCTCTTCAACCTCAGGAGGCTGAAGAAATTTTACTTGTCACATAAAATCCTCAAACTTTTAAAGATGCACAATTGAGAGCATCCTGTCGGGCTATATCACAGCCTGGTAGCGCAACTGCACCGCCCACAATCGCAGGGCTCTCCAGAGGATAGTGCGGTCTTCACAACGCATCACCGGGGGCAAACTACCTGCCCTCCAGGACACCTACAGCAGTCACAGGAAGGCCAAAAAGATCATCAAGGACAACAACCAACCGAGCCACTGCCTGTTCATCCCGCTACCCTCCAGAAGGCGAGTTCAGTACAGGTGCATCAAGCTGTGACCGAGAGACTATCTCAAGGCCATCAGACTGTTATTAAACAGCCATCACTAACACAGAGAGGATGCTGCCTACATACAGACTTGAAATCATTGGCCACTCTAACAAATGGATCACTGGTCACTTTATTAATGCCACTTTAATAATGATGTTTACATATCTTGCATTACTCATCCCATATGTATATTTTGTATTTTATACCATCTATTGCATCTTGTCTATGCTGCTCGGTCATTGCTCATCCATATATTTATATGTGCATATTCTTATTCCATCCCTTTACTTCGATTTGTGTGTATTAGGTAGTTGTGGAATTGTTAGATTACTTATTGATATTGCTGCACTGTCGGAACTAGAAGCACAAGCTACACTCGCAAAAACATCTGCTAACCATGTGTATGTGAGCAATACATCTCTGCACACTCTTGGCATTCTCTCAACCAGCTTCATGAGGTAGTCACCTGGAATGCATTTCAATTAACAGGTGTGCCTTGTTAAGTTAATTTGTGGAATTTCTTTCCTTCTTAATGTGTTTGAGCCAATCAATTGTGTTGTGACAAGGTAGGGGTGGTATACAGAAGATGGTCTTTTACCAAATAGGGCTAACTCCATATTATGGCAAGAATAGCTCAAATAAGCAAATAGATTAATCAAATGCCCCCCCATTTGTTTTGTACACTGCTGCTACTCGCTGTTTATTATCTATGCATAGTCGCTTCACGCCTACCTACATGTACAAATTACCTCAACTAACCTGTATATAGCCTCGTTATTGTTATGTGTTAATTTGTATTACTTTTGACTTTAGTTTATTTGGTAAATATTTTCTTAAATCTTCTTGAACTGCACTATTGGTTAAGGGCTTATAAGTAAGCATTTCATGGTAAGGTCTACACTTATTGTATTTGGTGCATGTGACAAAGTCTGATTTGATTTGAGAAACGACAGTCATCATGACTTTTAAACATGAAGGTCAGTCAATCTGGAACATTTCAAGGTAGCATGTATACGAAGGGTATGGGGCAACAGAAGACGAACAGCAGAGGGGCTAATGACTTTGGAGATGGGAAACGGGCCGATAAACTGTCCGGAGAGTTTGCGAGATTCCACCCGGAGGGGCAGATCCCGGGTGGACAGCCATACCTTCTGCCGTAGCCGATACAGCGGATCCAAGGTCTGGTGGCGATCTGCTTGTTATCGATACCTGCAGGTGTTCTTGAGGAGGGCTGACCGGGCTCTCCTCCAAGTACGACGACAACAGCAGACAAACATCTGGGCAGAAGGTATGCCAACCTTTTCTTCCTACTCTGGAAGAGCAGGGGCTTATATCCCAGGAAACACTCAAAAGGTGATAGGCCTGTGACAGAGCAGGGAAGGGTGTTGCGGGCGTATTCAACCCATACAAGCTGCTGGCTTCAGGTGGTGGTGTGGGCGGAGACCAGTCAGCACCGATTAGTCTCTAGGTCCTGGTTGGCTCGCTTCGACTGGCCATTGGACTGGCGGTGGAATCCAGAGGACAGGCTGGCCAACGAACAAATGAGGGTGCAGAACACCTTCCAGAATTGGAACCAGAACTGAGGACCCCGGTCGGAGACCATATTTATTGGTATACCATGGATCCAGAAGCTGGGCTGTCTCTTTGGCAGAAGCTAGTTTGGGGAGAGGAATGAAGAGGGCAGCTTTGGAAAACCTATCCACCACGATCAGGATGGCGGTGTTGCCATCAGATGGGGAAAGACCATGACAAAGTCCAGGGAGATATGAGACCAGGGAGGTTGAGGGACAGGTCGAGGTTGGAGGAGACCAGCTGGAGCTTGCAGAGGAGTCTTGTTCTGTGCACAAACCGTGCAAGCGGCGACGAATGCGGACACGTCAGGGACCATGGTAGGCCACCAAAAGCGCTGCCGTACAAGAGGCAGGGTCCAACGGGAACCCGGGTGGCAGGCAAGCCTGGAGGAGTGAGCCCACTCCAGGACCACGGGGCGGACGGCCTCTGGAACGAACATCCGGTTATCAGGGCCCCCCGTGGGGTTCGGCTGGGAATGCTGTGCCTCAGGGACCTGCTTCCCTATTCCCCAGCTGAGTGCCGTCGCCAGGCACGAAATGGGAAGGATGGTCTCGGGTTCCGGGGTAGTAGTCTTGGGGCTGTAGCGGCGTGACAGTGCATCCTGCGTGACATTCTTGGATCCCGGCCGGTACGACAGGGAGAACTTGAACCGTGTGAACAACTGTGCTTGCCAGGAATTGAGGCAATTGGCAGAGCGGATACCCCAGGTTCTTGTGGTTGGTCCACACGATGAACGGATGTCCCCCCCTCCTCCAGCCAGTGCCTCCATTCCTCCAATGCCATCTTCACCACGAGAAGCTCACGATTCTCCACATCGTAGTTCTTCTCCGTGGAGTTGAGGTGATGGGAGAAGAAGGCACAGGGATGTAGCTTGAGGTCCAGGGCAGAATGCTGGGACAGGACAGCCCCCACTCCGACTTCCGAAGCGTCGGCCACCACCACAAACTGATGGGATGGGTCAGGGTGAACCAAGATGGGAGCTGTCTGTGGTGAAGCGATGTTTGAGTTCCAGGAACGCCCGGTCAGTAGCTGGGGACCACGTGAACGGAACCTTGGGTGAGGTGTGCTGATGGGGGAAGCCAGGGTGCTGTTAACCCGGATAAAGCGGCGATAGAAGTTAGCAAACCCCAGGAAATGTTGTCGCTGCACCCTGGAAGTAGGCTGGGGCCAATCCACCACTGCTCTCACCATCCCGGGATCCATTTGTACACTCCCTGCAACGATGATGTAACCCAGAAAAGGGATGGTGGAGCGATGGAACTCGAACTTCTCTGCTTTTACAAACAGCTGGTTCTCCAGGAGGTGTTGGAGAACCTGTCGGACGTGGAACGCATGTAATTGGGTGGAGCAGGAGAAGATGAGGATGTCATCTAGGTAGACAAAGACGAACCAGTTCAACATGTCGCGGAGAACATCATTAACCAGAGCCTGGAAAACAGCAGGGACGTTGGTAAGGCCAAATGGCATGACCAGATACTTGTAGTGACCGCTGGCCATGTTGAAGGCGGTCTTCCACTCTTTCCCTTCCCATATCCACACCAGGTGGTAAGTGTTCCATAGATCCAGCTTGGAAAACACGGTGGCCCCCTGGAGCGGCTCGAAGGCTGAGGAGATGAGGGGTAGAGCGTAGCGGTTTTTCACTGTTATGCCTTTGAGACCTCGGTAGTTGATGCACGGGTGCAGCTATGGACTCCCCAATGTAGATCGCCATTGCCTTGGTCTCTGGTCCCGACAGAAAGTACAGTCGTCCCCAGGGCGGAGTAGTGCTAGGGAGAAGGTCAATCCCGCAGTCATATGGTCGGTGCGGCGGAAGTGAAGTGGCCCGGGCCTTGTTGAACACCTCCCGGAGGTCCTGGTACTCTGCGGGAATGGCAGCGAGTGCACCTTCTGAGCCCCCAGGAAGACGTCCTGGGGCAGGTTGTGCTGACTTCAGGCAATGGGCGTGGCAGAATGGGCTTCAGCCCATGATGGCACCAGTAGACCAGTTTAATGAGGGGATTTTGTCGCTGTAGCCAGGAGAATCCCAATACCATGGGAATCTGAGGAAACTTAATGAGCAGGTACTGGATATCCTTGCTGTGTTCCCTGTTCCTTCCCTGTGTTCCCTGTGTTCCCTGACACCGGCCTATAGAGTGCCCGTCAAACACGCAAACATCCATGGGAATGGAGAGGGGCTGAGTGGGGATGCCCAGCTCGGAAACCAGTGTAGAGTCCAAAAAGCTCTGATCTGCCCCAGAGTCGATGAGAACCCGGAGAGATTTCGACTGGTTTCCACACAGCAGAATGACATGAAACGGAGTGAAAGTAAGGGAATCAGAAAAGTTGTCCATATGGCGCATCAGAGTACTCGCTCCTACCGGTTAGCATGGACACAAAACTCTTAGTGTTGAGCCTGTATAGCCGTTCCGCTGGAGACAACCCTTCTCTGCCTAGTTGCACAGGCTCGGGAAACTGTGACTCAGCCATCTTCAGCGACTCTGTGAACCTCGGGTATTCTCGGGTTCTCTCAGCAACGGGGCCGTTGGGGACGTCTGGGATGCCTCGGAGGTGAGGTGGAATCCTTGGACGGGCGAGCAAAATCAAATTTCCTCTCCCTCTGTTGTTCCCGTAGGCACACATCGATCCTGATGGTCAAGGCGATGAGGGAATCGAAATCCATCGATAATTCCTGGGCTGCAAGCTCGTCCTTGACCTCCTCCAAGACTGCATGTAGGAACATGTCAAACAGCACTTCCTGGTTCCAGGCACTCTCAGCTGCCAATGTGCGGAAATCCACTGCATATTCTGCCACACTGAGGGAGTCCTGCCGAAGCTGGAGTAGCTTCCAGGCAGCCTTTCTTCCGGAGAATGGTCAACTGATCAACTGGTCGATCTCCAAGGCATTCCTAGTCGATCACCAAACATTTATGTAAAAAACAAACAACGATGAATAAAGCCTTGCTTTCCTATTTTTTAAATAGTTGTAGGTGCACTTGATTCAGTAGCCCTAGTGCCGGGAAGGCAAAGTGTTCCCATTTTGAACCATTTCATATGTCTGAAGGTAGAACTCTGCCTACCCAGCAGGTACAGAGAGTAAATCAAGTGCACCTACAGGCCCTCTGCTGGCTAATCAGATAGCTCAGATCACAATGTATCCACAGCTTCCTAGAGCCGTAGACTCTAAAAATAAGGCTTGAGCGCACAGCAAAGTCGATAATGTGAGATTTCAAATGATTTAAAACCATGACTAGAGAGAGACTGAACAAATACAGCAAACACTGCTGTTTTTATGAGTAAGTTCATGTAAATTGTTTTTCAGCACTGTCAACACGTTGTTCAAAACTTTTGTAAGCCATAAAATGCACTACAATCAGCACTGCAGCTGCAATGAATGAGTAGCCTATAGCAAAGTGTTTTGATATTGCGATGTTATTATTAGGTGCTCGTCTCTTTTATATTGAGTAATATTTCACTTTATCTGGACATCGGATTAACAACATGAATTGGTGCATGAGGCAGAAATAATGCAGTGCGATGTGAATTTTGCCATCAGCTGGAAGACAGTGTCCCCTTTTTCTATGCGGATGGAGGTAGAGTGAAGAGACTAAGTCGGGTGCAGCCTCGCCCCTGCTCTCTCCCTTCTCTCAAACTGGCCGTCAGATCAGTCCAGTAAAATAATACAAATAGCAAATGATTATGTTTATTCAGCTGTGCCTGAAAAGTAATACAACAAATTATCTATTACAAGTAAGATCATATAGGCTACCTACATTTTTTAAATAATCATTTCAAAATGATCTGAGAAGAACAACACTGGCAGGGAAATTCAAGCATAGCAGATATGCAGTGATAATGTATTGGGCATATAGCCTACTACAAACTTTATTGCTACAGAACTGTTTTTAATAGGTTAATGATGCATAGGCTAAAGTTTAAAAAAATATCTAAGCAATAGATATTGGTTTGCATTTTGACTCAGAAAGTGATCTCGACTCAAAGGTTGGTGACCACTGTTGTAGATATAGGACGTCATTTCCGGTCACAACTTGCAGGCTTGTTTTCGAGTTGCTGTGCGTTTTGTTGCCAACCTGTTTTGCTACCTGACAACTTTACGGTTTTCACTTTTTAATTACCGTTCATATATTTATTTATTTTTTCCTCAACTTTTTCACTCCGGACGCTTTATCTGGACACGATTCGTCAGGACCTCCAACAGCCGAATCTAAGTAGTAACATTAACATGATGCCTTCTAATTGCAGCCGCTGTACTCGCCTTATGGCGAGGATAGCTGTGCTGCAAGCCCAGCTTCAGACGCAATCGTTAGGCAAGGGTAATTTCAGTGTAGGAAAGGATGAAACCGCGTCTGTGCCACCAGTAAGTACAGATAGTAGTATAAATCCCCTGGCACAGTCCCCGCAGCCGGACAACTTTCTCACGGTTTCTGGAAGGAAATGCTGTAGGAACGCTCAACCGGTGTCGCTCATTCAGCCGACAGAAACTTTCAACCGGTTTTCCCCATTAAGCAGCGAGTCGGAGTCAGAGGCCGAGTCTTCTCTGGTCTCTACTCCTCCCGTTACGGGGTCTGAGACGCCGAAGCTTCCCACCATTAGCTCTGACAAATTGAAAACTCTAGTCATTGGCGACTCCATTACCCGCAGTATTAGACTTAAAGCGAATCATCCAGCGATCATACACTGTTTACCCGGGGCAGGGCTACCGACGTTAAGGCTAATCTGAAGATGGTGCTGGCTAAAGCTAAAACTGGCGAGTGTAGAGAGTATAGAGATATTGTTATCCACGTCGGCACCAACGATGTTAGGATGAAACAGTCAGAGATCACCAAGCGCAACATAGCTTCTGCGTGCATATCCGCTAGAAAGATGTGTCGGCATCGAGTAATTGTCTCTGGCCCCCTCCCAGTTAGGGGAGTGATGAGCTCTACAGCAGAGTCTCACAACTCAATCGCTGGTTGAAAACTGTTTTCTGCCCCTCCCAAAAGATAGACTTTGTAGATAATTGGCCCTCTTTCTGGGACTCACCCACAAACAGGACCAAGCCTGACCTGCTGAGGAGTGACGGACTCCATCCTAGCTGGAGGGGTGCTCTCATCTTATCTACCAACATAGACAGGGCTCTAACTCCTCTAGCTCCACAATGAAATAGGGTGCAGGCCAGGCAGCAGGCTGTTAGCCAGCCTGCCAGCATAGTGGAGTCTGCCACTAGCACAGTCAGTGTAGTCAGCTCAGCTATCACCAATGAGACCGTGTCTGTGCCTCGACCTAGGTTGGGCAAAACTAAACATGGCGGTGTTCGCCTTAGCAATCTCACTAGGATAAAGACCACCTCCATTCCTGTCATTACTGAAAGAGATCATGATACCTCACATCTCAAAATAGGGCTACTTAATGTTAGATCCCTTACTTCAAAGGCAATTATAGTCAATGAACTAATCACTGATCATAATCTTGATGTGATTGGCCTGACTGAAACATGGCTTAAGCCTGATGAATTTACTGTTTTAAATGAGGCCTCACCTCCTGGCTACACTAGTGACCATTTGCTAACATTTGCTAACATTTACGATAGCAAATTTCAATTTACAAAAAAAAAAATGACGTTTTCGTCTTTTGAGCTTCTAGTCATGAAATCTATGCAGCCTACTCAATCACTTTTTATAGCTACTGTTTACAGGCCTCCTGGGCCATATACAGCGTTTCTCACTGAGTTCCCTGAATTCCTATCGGACCTTGTAGTCATAGCAGATAATATTCTAATCTTTGGTGACTTTAATATTCACATGGAAAAGTCCACAGACCCACTCCAAAAGGCTTTTGGAGCCATCATCGACTCAGTGGGTTTTGTCCAACATGTCTCTGGACCCACTCACTGTCACAGTCATACGCTGGACCTAGTTTTGTCCCATGGAATAAATGTGGTGGATCTTAATGTTTTTCCTCATAATCCTGGACTATCGGACCACCATTTTATTACGTTTGCAATTGCAACAAATAATCTGCTCAGACCCCAACCAAGGAACATCAAAAGTCGTGCTATAAATTCACAGACAACACAAAGATTCCTTGATGCCCTTCCTCTGCCTACCCAAGGACGCCAGAGGACAAAAATCAGTTAACCACCTAACGGAGGATCTCAATTTAACCTTGCGCAATACCCTAGATGCAGTTGCACCCCTAAAAACTAAAAAAAATTCTCATTAAGAACTAGCTCCCTGGTACACAGAAAATACCCGAGCTCTGAAGCAAGCTTCCAGAAAATTGGAACGGAAATGGCGCCACACCAAACTGGAAGTCTTCCGACTCGCTTGGAAGGACGGTACCGTGCAGTACCGAAGAGCCCTTACTGCTGCTCGATCATCCTATTTTTCTAACTTAATTGAGGAAAATAAGAACAATCCGAAATTCCTTTTTGATACTGTCGCAAAGCTAACTAAAAAGCAGCATTCCCCAAGAGAGGATGACTTTCACTTTAGCAGTGATAAATTCATGAACTTCTTTGAGGAAAAGATTATGATTATTAGAAAGCAAATTACGGACTCCTCTTTAAACCTGCGTATTCCTCCAAACCTCAGTTGTCCTGAGTCTGCACAACTCTGCCAGGACCTAGGATCAAGAGAGACGCTCAAGTGTTTTAGTACTATATCTCTTGACACAATGATGAAAATAATCATGGCCTTTAAACCTTCAAGCTGCATACTGGACCCTATTCCAACTAAACTACTGAAAGAGCTGCTTCCTGTGCTTGGCCCTCCTATGTTGAACATAATAAACGGCTCTCTATCCACTGGATGTGTACCAAACTCACTAAAAGTGGCAGTAATAAAGCCTCTCTTGAAAAAGCCAAACCTTGACCCAGAAAATATAAAAAACTATCGGCCTATATCGAATCTTCCATTCCTCTCAAAAATTTTAGAGAAGGCTGTTGCTCAGTAACTCACTGCCTTCCTGAAGACAAACAATGTATACGAAATGCTTCAGTCTGGTTTTAGACCCCATCATAGCACTGAGACGGCACTTGTGAAGGTGGTAAATGACATTTTAATGGCATCGGACCGAGGCTCTGCATCTGTCCTCATGCTCCTAGACCTTAGTGCTGCTTTTGATACCATCGATCACCACATTCTTTTGGAGAGATTGGAAACCCAAATTGGTCTACACGGACATGTTCTGGCCTGGTTTAGATCTTATCTGTCGGAAAGATATCAGTTTGTCTCTGTGAATGGTTTGTCCTCTGACAAATCAACTGTAAATTTCGGTGTTCCTCAAGGTTCCGTTTTAGGACCACTATTGTTTTCACTATATATTTTACCTCTTGGGGATGTTATTCGAAAACATAATGTTAACTTTCACTGCTATGCGGATGACACACAGCTGTACATTTCAATGAAACATGGTGAAGCCCCAAAATTGCCCTCGCTAGAAGCATGTGTTTCAGACATAAGGAAGTGGATGGCTGCAAACTTTCTACTATTAAACTCGGACAAAACAGAGATGCTTGTTCTAGGTCCCAAGAAACAAAGAGATCTTCTGTTGAATCTGACAATTAATCTTAATGGTTGTACAGTCGTCTCAAATAAAACTGTGAAGGACCTTGGCGTTACTCTGGACCCTGATCTCTCTTTTGAAGAACATATCAAGACCATTTCGAGGACAGCTTTTTTCCATCTACGTAGCATTGCAAAAATCAGAAACTTTCTGTCCAAAAATGATGCAGAAAAATTAATCCATGCTTTTGTCACTTCTAGGTTAGACTACTGCAATGCTCTATTTTCCGGCTACCCGGATAAAGCACTAAATAAACTTCAGTTAGTGCTAAATACGGCTGCTAGAATCCTGACTAGAACCAAAAAATTTGATCATATTACTCCAGTGCTAGCCTCTCTACACTGGCTTCCTGTCAAAGCAAGGGCTGATTTCAAGGTTTTACTGCTAACCTACAAAGCATTACATGGGCTTGCTCCTACCTATCTCTCTGATTTGGTCCTGCCGTACATACCTACACGTGCGCTACGGTCACAAGACGCAGGCCTCCTAATTGTCCCTAGAATTTCTAAGCAAACAGCTGGAGGCAGGGCTTTCTCCTATAGAGCTCCATTTTTATGGAACGGTCTGCCTACCCATGTCAGAGATGCAAACTCGGTCTCAACCTTTAAGTCTTTACTGAAGACTCATCTCTTCAGTGGGTCATATGATTGAGTGTAGTCTGGCCCAGGAGTGGGAAGGTGAACGGAAAGGCTCTGGAGCAACGAACCGCCCTTGCTGTCTCTGCCTGGCCGGTTCCCCTCTTTCCACTGGGATTCTCTGCCTCTAACCCTATTACAGGGGCTGAGTCACTGGCTTGCTGGGGCTCTCTCATGCCGTCCCTGGAGGGGGTGCGTCACCTGAGTGGGTTGATTCACTGTTGTGGTCATCCTGTCTGGGTTGGCGCCCCCCTTGGGTTGTGCCGTGGCGGAGATCTTTGTGGGCTATACTCGGCCTTGTCTCAGGATGGTAAGTTGGTGGTTGAAGATATCCCTCTAGTGGTGTGGGGGCTGTGCTTTGGCAAAGTGGGTGGGGTTATATCCTTCCTGTTTGGCCCTGTCCGGGGTGTCCTCGGATGGGGCCACAGTGTCTCCTGACCCCTCCTGTCTCAGCCTCCAGTATTTATGCTGCAGTAGTTTATGTGTCGGGGGGCTGGGGTCAGTTTGTTATATCTGGAGTACTTCTCCTGTCCTATTCGGTGTCCTGTGTGAATCTAAGTGTGCGTTCTCTAATTCTCTCCTTCTCTCTTTCTTTCTCTCTCTCGGAGGACCTGAGCCCTAGGACCATGCCCCAGGACTACCTGACATGATGACTCCTTGCTGTCCCCAGTCCATCTGGCCATGCTGCTGTTCCAGTTTCAACTGACCTGAGCCCTAGGACCATGCCCCAGGACTACCTGACATGATGACTCCTTGCTGTCCCCAGTCCACCTGGCCATGCTGCTGCTCCAGTTTCAACTTCCACCTGACTGTGCTGCTGCTCCAGTTTCAAATGTTCTGCCTTATTATTATTCGACCATGCTGGCATTTATGAACATTTGAACATCTTGGCCATGTTCTGTTATAATCTCCACCCGGCACAGCCAGAAGAGGACTGGCCACCCCACATAGCCTGGTTCCTCTCTAGGTTTCTTCCTAGGTTCTGGCCTTTCTAGGGAGTTTTTCCTAGCCACCGTGCTTCTACACCTGCATTGCTTGCTGTTTGGGGTTTTAGGCTGGGTTTCTGTACAGCACTTTGAGATATCAGCTGATGTACGAAGGGCTATATAAATCAATTTGATTTGATTTGATTTAGAGCATGAACCTGCAGGATCAAGTCACTTCTTTGATGTTTGCAGAGAACGACAGGGTGTTGTCCAGGGTCACACCAAGTTTCTTTGCACTCTGGGAGGGGAACATAGTGGAGTTGTCAACTGTGATGGAGAGGTCTTGGTGTGGGCAGGCCTTCCCCGGGAGGAAGAGCAGCTCCGTCTTGTCAAGGTTGAGCTTGAGGTGATGGGCCCACATCTAAGCTGAGATATCTGCCAGGCACGCAGAGAAGCGTGTCGCCACCTGGGTGTCAGAAGGGGGAAGGAGAAAAGTAGAGTGTCTCTCCTATCAATGCTATGCGATGACAATGTGAGGATATGACGGAGCCAAGTGACTTGATGTATAGAGAGAAGAGGAGAAGGCCTAGAATCTAGCCCTGGGGGACACCAGTAGTGAGAGTACCTGGTGCAGACACATATCCTCTTCATCAGTTATATCAGTATGTTTGTAACATGCTAACCTTACTCAAATAAGCCTTACGTAATTTCACACTCATGGAACTCCATGCAAAAAGGTCTGCTTATCTCAAGGGGAAAGATTTTGGGCACAGGTAATAATCTTGCTTTGCCTCTTCCTCTCTGGTGATAGCTAGTGATAGTGATGCACACACTAGGTCTATTTGCCATCAACTGGCAGCATTTACTCGCCAGAATCAGAAGTTCGAAAACCCCGTTACAAAAAAGTTAGAAAACCGCATTAGATTTAAAACTGAACATAATTTATTATATGTTTTATTTGTTAGATTTGCTGTCAAATATAATAGTTTTAGTATTGTTTTAGTTGTTCAAATGTTTTTTTAGGTTACTGTCACGTTCGTCGTAAGGATCGGACCAAGGCGCAGCGTGAGTAGAGTTCCACTTAATTTTAATAAATCGAAACTCACTGAACAAAACAACAACCAAACGAAACGTGAAGTTACTGATGTGCACTAAGGCAACTACACATAGACAAGATCCCACAACACAAATGAGGAAAATGGCTACCTAAATATGATCCCCAATCAGAGACAACGATAAACAGCTGTCTCTGATTGGGAACCATATCAGGCCAACAGACATACAAAACCCCCTAGACATACAAAAACCCTAGACATACAAAAAAATAGAGTACCCACCCTATTCACACCCTGGCCTAACCAAAATATATAGAAAAACAGATATCTAAGGTCAGGGCGTGACAGTTACAAAATAGTTTTTCCAATTTTTGTTTTAATTTACTATAATAACCTTGTATACTAACTACAGTCATGTCCACTAAATCACTACAGTAAATATTACAGTAAAGTCCACAAAAACACTACAGTGAAAACTATAGTATACTACAGTCAGGGTTGGATAGGTTAGTTTCTAAATGTAATCCGTTACAGTTACCTGTCCAAAATTGTAATCAGTAACGGAACTTTTAGATTACCCAAACTCAGTAATGTAATCTGATTACATTGAGTTACTTTTAGATTACTTTCCCCTTAAAAGAGGCATTAGAAGAAGACAAAAATGTATGTTACATCTATTGCAGGATAAGTCACTGTTAAAATGTACATAGCTGGCCACACATGGATGTTAAATTTTACTTTATGGGTTGCTTATGTAGGCTTCTTCTAACCCATCGCTTTCTACTACCTATAATAATATGATTAAGTTATATCTTTACATTAAATATATATAATTTATAAGTCCAAAACTGGATGTAGCAACTACAGATTGCCCCTTTTAAGTCTATCAAAAGTGTATGAGTTTGAGCATGTGTCCACTAGGCCTATGGATGTATTATTTTTTTATCAGCATGAATTAGAAGGAGTAATAAAAGCCCTACTTTTATTCCATTCGGATCTGCACTATGCAGCTGATGCAAGAGCACATTTTTCACTGTCTGTCCCCTGGTTTCAAAAACAATAATTGATAGGCAGCTTAAACTTCTTGAATTCAACCATTATCAAATATACAATACCTTTCAAAAGTTTGGAGTCACTTTTTTTGTCCATTTAAAATAACATCAAATTGATCAGAAATACAGTGTAGACATTGTTAATGTTGTAAATTACTATTGTAGCTGGAAGCGGCAGATTTTTTATGAAATATCTACATAGGCGTACAGAGGCCCATTATCAGCAACCATCACTCCTGTGTTCCAATGGCATGTTTTGTTAGCTAATCCAAGTTTATCATTTTAAATGGCTAATTGATCATTAGAACAAAATTTTGCAATTATGTTAGCACAGCAGAAAACTGTAGTCCTGATTAAAGAAGCAATATAACTGGCCTTCTTTAGACTAGTTGAGTATCTGGAGCATCAGCATTTGTGGGTTCGATTACAGGCTCAAAATGGCCAGAAACAAAGTACTTTCTTCTGAAACTCGTAGACTATTCTTGTTCAGAGAAATGAAGGATATTCCATGCGAGAAATTGCCAAGAAACTGAAGATCTCGTACAACGCTGTGAACTACTCCCTTCACAGAACAGTGTAAACTTTCTCTAACCAGAATAGAAAGAGGAGTGGGAGGCCCCGGTGCACAACTGAGCAAGAGGACAAGTACATTATAGTGTCTAGTTTGAAAAACAGACACCTCACAAGTCCTAAACTGACAGCTTCATTAAAAAGTACCCGCAAAACACCAGTCTCAATGTCAACAGTAAAGAGACGACTCTGGGATGCTGGCCTTCTAGGCAGAGTTGCAAAGAAAAAGCCATATCTCAAACTGGCCAATAAAAATAAAATATTAAGATGGTCAAAAGAACACAGACTGAACAGAGGAAGATTGGGAAATAGTATTATGGACAAACGAAGTTTGAGGTGTTCGGATCACAAAGAAGAACATTTGTGAGAGGCAGAAAATATGAAAAGATACGGGAGGAGTGCTTGACGCCATTTGTCAAGCATGGTGCAATGTGATGGTCTGGGGTTGCTTTGGTGGTGGTAAAGTGGGAGGTTTGTACAGGGTAAAAGGGATCTTGAAAAAGGAAGGTTATCACCCTATTTTGCAAGGCCATGCCATACCCTGTGGACTGCGTTTAATTGGAGCCAATTTCCTCCTACAACAGGACAATGACCCAAAGCACAACTCCAAACTATGCAAGAACTATTGAGGGAAGAAGCAGTCAACTGGTATTCTGTCTATAATGGAGTGGTCAGCACAGTCATCGGATCTCAACCCTATTGAGCGGTTGTGGAGCAGCTTAACCATATGGTACGTAAGAAGTGCCCATCAAACCAATCAAACTTGTGGGAGGTGCTGCAGGAAGCATGGGGTGAATCTCTTCAGATTACCTCAACAAATTGACAACTAGAATGCCAAAGATTTGATTTGATTTGAAGGTCTGTAAGGATGTAATTGCTGCAAATGGAGGATTCTTTGACAAAAGCAAAGTTAGAAGGACACAATTATTATTTAAATTAAAAATCATTATTTATAACCTTGTCAATATCTTGACTATATTTCCTATTCATTTGCAACTAATTTCATGCATGTTTTAATGGAAAACAAGGACATTTCTAAGTGACCCCAAACTTTTGAATGGTAGTGTACATTTAGGATTTGTAAACAGCCATCCACAACAACCACAATCTGTAAGGCGCAAATAGCTAAATGAGAGAGCAGCAGTGTCATTCATATCAATGCGCTATGTAGATATCAATAATAAGGGATATCCATATCGCCGTAAACTACACAACTGCTGTCATCCTTACCTCCAAGCGTTTATTCAAATGGGATAATCTTTGGATGCCAACAGCAATCACACCATTGGAAGACATAGCTTGGACTGTAGCCTACAAAAGCCTATTCCTGCTCTTTACAGTATACTACAGTCATGTACGCTAAAACACTACAGTGAATACTATAGTATATTACAGTCATGTCTGCTAAAACAGTAAACAATATATTGTGTATATATATATATATATATATATATATATATATATTAATACTACATTATTTAGATCATAGTAAACTATAGTATATTTTAATGGGGGTAGTCAATTACTATCTGCTGCTTGTCTTTACACAGTGTCCAAAAGTGGCAGGAATTCTCTCTTTCAATACGTTTTGATTGTGTGTTGCCTTCCATTGGCGTTGTAGCAATGCCAACGCTAACTTGTTATGTTCAATATTGGTGTAAAAAACACAGAAGTCCAATTGATGATTTAACCATTTGAAGTCTAATGTTTCAAAGAAAACCTGCAAGTCCGGTGGTAGTGACCCTAATTTACAGATTACAGAGATGAATTTTTAACAAAACAGTTGTTAACCCTTGATGAAGCATCTTAATCAGACTAACTGGACAATGAGTCTCAGGGAGAGACGAGAGAAACAGAGTAGTTCGTCCCAAATTGCACTCTATTCCCTGGCCCTGGTGAAAAGTAGTACACTATCTAGGGAATAGGATTCCATTTAGGTCATAGTCAGAAGAAGAAGCGTGCTACATGTGCCGCCTAATCTGGCCCAGACAAAGTAATTTCACTAATTACCAAAAGGGCACTAAGCAAACACAAGGAAATAAGAACGAATTGGCTGTCTCCCGCAGATTACCCCGCGAGGGGTCCTGTCTAATTTGGAGGAGACTAAGGTATTGTCGCTGGCCCGGGCTAACACGTACAGGGCAGAGCGACCCCAATAAACACACACACGCAACCCTGCCTTCCACCCCACAATCCCCAACCAGCTTGGCGGCAGATGGTGGAGTGTGCGCAGCGTGTAATCCCCCCCGCCTTCTCTTTTGTGCTCCTCACCGTGCTCAGGGGTCCTCCAACAACAGCCAACACCCCCTTCCCTGCCTCTATCTCTGTAGCCATTGTTGCGTGGGCTACTAAAAAGGGGTGCAGTCAGGTGTCCTAATGCGCCTGTCAAGGGGGGAATCGAGGAAGCCGTTTATGCGTTCCAGGCGGTGGTGTTGTGTCACGTCCACCAGCGGCCCCCTGTTCTGTTCTTCAACCTCTCTGTCCCTGTTTCACTTTAAAGCGATAGTTCACTGAATTTACAAAATTACTTATTTGTTTCCTCTCCCTGAAAGCAGTCTATATACAGACATGGACACAACGCAATCACCTTGAGTTTGTTTACCTAGAGACAGTCACCACCTGCTAACTTTAGCATTTTGTAACCAAAAACGATTGGAAGTCAATGTTCCCGATATTGGCATGTTTTACATTTCATGCCGAGGGTCATCCCAAAATCTCCAAAAGGGATTGTGTAGCTGGCACTTTTCAGTTGCTCTGTGGTGCGACAGAAGTAGTTGTTGGGTTTGGGGCTGGAAAGACCTATTTACCTGATGTGTGTCCCAAAATATTTCACCAGTTTACCTGAAAATCCCCAACATAGCCAAAGCAATGATATACAGCTTGCTTTCCTAAAAGCTGCAAATCAAATGTTGGTGATTGTCCAAGAAAAACACTAGGCTATGCCAACTGAGCACAAAAACACACAAAGCGCTTAAAATGCCAATCCAAAATATAAGACTATGGTTACCTTTGATACCTTTGAAATGATATTGAGAGCAGTGACCATCACCTTATAGGATGTATGAGACGGACAAATGCAGTCATGTACCACCATGTCACATCTACAATATAGACTATGGACCTTTAAAAGGGGAACCATTATCATTGTGCTCTCACACTATTACTTTTCCTTCATCAAAATGGCATTAATGTTTGCAGTAACTCCAAATATTGTTAGTATCATGTCCTGAAATGACAACATTTCATCTGTACATCAGAGGCACTATTTCCAGATTCCTCCATACATCAAAATACGACACAGAGCAAACATGGTGACCAAAATAAAATGGCGGAATGCAGCATTTGTTTTGCACTGTCACGACTGTTATGTAACAGCCATGGGACTTGGAGGTCCCTGCAGTGATTTCCATATGACCCAGGGTGGGGTCCCTGGGGATCCCCGGCACACGTGCCCTCTCAGTGGACGACCCTTGGGTCCTGGGGGCAGGGCCAAGAGCGCTGGGGGTCACCGGACAACTGGGACCCTCAGCTGGGGGAGAGGGAGTTAGGATAGGATGAAGGGCCAAAATGTGAAGGGGTCAGTTCTCAAAGTGGATTACATTTACATCCTATTACCATGCAAGGGGACTGGTTATTTGATGCTATTGCCAGATTCGCCCGACCACACAGTGTTGTGGTCAGTGATGTAGTGGTAAAAACAATTGGTTGTGCAAAATCAAAAAGGTGCATAAACAGAGTATATATGCGTTTACCCTCCACTACACCACTGATGATGGTGCCAGATTTGACAACACATTTGATAAATCTGCCCACTGGGCACATCAGGTCATTTCAACGTGGATAATTGTGTAATATTTGGTTGAGAAGTTGATCAATGATATTGCAACCTATATTCACCCACTCAAAAAGATAGTTGCATTTCCAATGTGTTATCATAATGCTTTCAACCATCTAAAAGCACAACCAAATTCCAAAAACAATTTCTGATTTTTGGTTTAGTTGTCACCCAAATGTCCGTCACTGCACTTCCAACCATTTAAAAGCACAGTGAAGTTAAAACGGGAATACAATGTCAGATATTTTAATTATTTATACAACATATTACTGTGTTATCATTGTGCTTCATCTAATAGTAGAACCAACCCACTGAGCACAGACGTCAGTTCAACGTCTAGCTTTCATTAACATTTGGTTGAGTTTTCAACTAACGTGAATTCAACAAAGAAAATTCACCCTGTTATTGAATTTAGGATAAAAGTTGGTTTAAAAAAATACAAAATCCCCTTACGTTGATGACTTTTAGCAAATCTAATCAGTTTTCCACGTTGATTCAGCGTCATATCCACATTTGAAGGATATCTTTATTTTGCTTGGATAAGTTCTGTGCCACTGACTCAGTCTGACTCCAGTTTGTTTACAAATTAATAATTCACGTTAAAGAAAGTTAAAGAATAGGACTAAATCAAATCAAACTTTAAATGTACTTTAAAAAGGTCCAATGTAGCTGTTTTGATCTCAATACCAAATAATTTCAGGGGTAAAACTTAAGTACCTTACTGTGATTGTTTTCAATTAAAATGGTCGAAAAGAAACAAAAATATATTTTTAGCAAAGAGCAATTTCTCAAACAAAAATGTAGTTAGGACAGTCTGGGAGTAGTCTGATTGAGGAGGAGAAATGAAAACTAGCTAATATTGGCAAAGAGGTTTGGAACTTTCTTATTGGTCTATTAACTAATTTAGCACCTGGTGATGTCACCAGGCAGTCCATCCCACCAAAACAGGTTTCAGGCAGTCTTTTCAAACAGCTCTTACACGAAAAGGGCGTTATCATCATTTTCACGATTTCACAGTATTATTCCAAACTCATAGTGTGGAAATACACTGCTCAAAAAAATAAAGGGAACACTAAAATAACACATCCTAGATCTGAAATAATTAAATATTCTTATTAAATACTTTTTTCTTTACATAGTTGAATGTGCTGACAACAAAATCACACAAAAATTATCAATGGAAATCAAATTTATCAACCCATGGAGGTCTGGATTTGGAGTCACACTCAAAATTAAAGTGGAAAACCACACTACAGGCTGATCCAACTTTGATGTAATGTCCTTAAAACAAGTCAAAATGAGGCTCAGTAGTGTGTGTGGCCTCCATGTGCCTGTATGACCTCCCTACAACGCCTGGGCATGCTCCTGATGAGGTGGTGGATGGTCTCCTGAGGGATCTCCTCCCAGACCTAAAGCATCCGCCAACTCCTGGACAGTCGGTGGTGCAACGTGGCGTTGGTGGATGGAGCGAGACATGATGTCCCAGATGTGCTCAATTGGATTCAGGTCTGGGGAACGAGCGGGCCAGTCCATAGCATCAATGCCTTCCTCTTGCAGGAACTGCTGACACACTCCAGCCACATGAGGTCTAGCATTGTCTTGCATTAAGAGGAACCCAGGGCCATCCGCATCAGCATATGGTCTCACAAGGGGTCTGAGGATCTCATCTCGGTACCTAATGGCAGTCAGGCTACCTCTGGCGAGCACATGGAGGGCTGTGCGGCCCCCAAAGAAATGCCACCCCCACACCATGACTGACCCACCGCCAAACCGGTCATGCTGGAGGATGTTGCAGGCAGCAGAACATTCTCCATGGCGTCTCCAGACTCGGTCACGTCTGTCACATGTGCTCAGTGTGAACCTGCTTTCATCTGTGAAGAGCACAGGGTGAATTGGCGAATTTGCCAATCTTGGTGTTCTCTGGCAAATGGCAAACGTCCTGCATGGTGTTGGGCTGTAAGCACAACCCCCACCTGTGGACGTCGGGCCCTCATACCACCCTCATGGAGTCTATTTCTGACCATTTGAGCAGACACATGCACATTTGTGGCCTGCTGGAGGTCATTTTGCAGGGCTCTGGCAGTGCTCCTCCTGCTCCTCCTTGCACAAAGGCGGAGGTAGCGGTCCTGCTGCTGAGATGTTGCCCTCCTACGACCTCCCCCACGTCTCCTGATGTACTGGCCTGTCTCCTGATAGCGCCTCCATGCTCTGGACACTACACTGACAGACACAGCAAACCTTCTTGCCACAGCTCGCATTGATGTGTCATCCTGGATGAGCTGCACTACCTGAGCCACTTGTGTGGGCTGTAGACTCCGTCTCATGCTACCACTAGAGTGAAAGCACCAGCATTCAAAAGTGACCAAAACATCAGCCAGGAAGCATAGGAACTGAGAAGTGGTCTGTGGTCACCACCTGCAGAACCACTCCTTTATTGGGGGTGTCTTGCTAATTGCCTATAATTTTATATTCAATTTGCACAACAGCATGTGAAATTTATTGTCAATCAGTGTTGCTTCCTAAGTGGACAGTTTGATTTCACAGAAGTGTGATTGACTTGGAGTTACATTGTGTTGTTTAAGTGTTCCCTTTATTTTTTTGAGCAGTGTATATACAAAGCACAGAAAATCACAGTTTTGACTTGCACTGGGCCTTTTTAAATAAAGTTTGATGATTGATAAAGTATGGTCAAATGTAATTTGCTCTGTTGATAAACCTACCCTTTGGAATGACTTCAATAGCAACAGTGAATCTATTCCGTGTTTAAGTGGAGCTCTCTCGTCGAGCATTCTCACGATAGCACATCGGTAAAAGTCAGTAAAAAAATATCATAGATGAGCAGGGCTTGTTTAAAACCTTGGATGGGAGACCAAAGGGTAGCTGTAGATAGATCACTTCTCAAGTAGGAGCTGTTGCCCAGCCTTTAGTTTTTTTTCTGCTAGTGTATATACAGACAAAATCTGATGTTTTTAAGGTCCAAATTTTACATAGGTTTGTTTATGTTGACATTTGGTTACCATGATGATATAATCCTGTGGTTGAAAATGTCACCCTCAAAACAACAGTTTACAATAATTACTTTTTCCAATCGAATGCATTTTCTACGTAGATTCCAAGTCACAATATTTTGACAAATGACATTGAAACAACGTTGATTCAACCAGTTTGTGCCCTGCAGGTGGGCCCTGTTTGAATACTTTAAAGGGGGGCTGAACTGACCGGTTTTGCCTGGGCTTTTCTGCTACTCATTATGAAAAACAAGATATTGCTTCTTGGGGGTGCGGTTTGACGTGGGTGTGTTATGTCAGTTAGGATTGATTTCTGGGGACACGTCTACAACCATTCCTTGAGGAAATCACTGATTTTATACAGTAATATTAGTGAAAGATTTTTTTTAGGGAGACCATGTTTTTTACCTATTGACCCACGTACAGGTCAGTTCTGCAACAACTCCAAATATTGTTTGTCTTCTTTGGTTAAGTTCAATTACAGCATCTCTTTAGGTTAGGACTGTTGTCTACTCTGGTAGCTTTTATAATGATGCCAGTGGAGTTCTTAAGGTGCCCCGTGGTTACAGTACTCATCTTACAGTACTTTGAAGAAAAAGGAATGTTCTCTCTTGCGTCCCATCCATTCTGTAATTTTGTAATCATGTATTTTTTTTAGTGTCCCTCTCACACTATGAACTCTTCAGAGAGAAGAGGAGAGATGAAAAGAAAGCAGGGGGAAATCAATACCCATCCTGCGGCATGTATCCAATAAAGCAGGAGAAAGATTAATGTAAGGATAGATCAGTTGGGCCTGGGTGCAAGGAGGGAGAGAGAAAGAGTGAAAAGAGAGAGAGTGGAGACCTTGCATGAAGTGACATTTCAAATGATACAAATTATCTCTTCCTCTTTTTTAACTGGCATTCACAGTCACATGCACACATGTGCGTGCACACACACACACACACACACACACACACACACACACACACACACACACACACACACACACACCGAAATGCCTCCATACATACATAGTGTATCTAGTCAGTACAGTACTATGTCCATTCAGAGGGTGGCCAAGGAACAGATATTAATGAGAGAGCACCAATAATAGAGAAAGGGATAGGGCTGATATTAGCAGGCTTACTGCCCAGACAGTAGTCACTAGTCACTACCTCCCAGCCCTCCTGCCATTTCACCCTCTCAGGAGTTGGAGGGAGATGAGAGGAGGAGGCTGCTCTCAGTCGCTGCTGCACTATAACACACAGACAGGCAATGGGTTTCAGCCAATGGAGGAGATAGGAGGAGGAGGGGGGAGCTTACGGTACTGCCCACCACTCCCTCTCAGCCAAGCTGCCAGTAGAGAAGAAGCATCAAGGACCGCGGCTGGAAGACTTCTTGTTTTTTCCCCCTTCTTCTCTGTATATCTTGTCCTCTCTCGTCCTCTCTCATCCTCCCTTCCTCTAGCTCCCTACCCCTCTCTCTATCCCTCTGTCTCTTTCTCGTTGTCTGAATCAGTGTTGCCATGGAGTACTGGAGCAATACACCTGTCCGGGCTGTTGCCACACCACTCCACTGCAATGCATGCAAGAGGTACCCCCTTTCTATTTTTTTCCTCCTCCATCTCTCCCTCTTTCCATCTCTATTCTCCCCACTTTCTTTCATCTCGTAAATGTTTGCTAATTTAATGGAAACTTTTCAATGATATACTGTATGAATGGCTGGCATGTGGTATTGCTTACCTCATGCCAAAAGGTTAACTGAAGTAGTTGTGATTCTCTCTTTAATTGATAATCCCTCAACAATATAGTTCATTAGTGTGTCAATCTGATTTGTGTATATTTTTTTAGGTTTACATGGGTTCTTTTTCAAATCAATATGAACACTTCTAATTGCAGCCAGTTACAATTGTAAAATGACACATATTTGAATCTTCATAGTCTTATCATGCCTTGATATTACAATTATTTGACTTGTGAAGATAATTCCAGTTCTCTTTGGCTGTAATATATACTGTAATACTAGGTCAAATGAAAATGTACTGAATCTCGCTGATGTAATACTATACGTAAATCAAAGTAACGAACAACTTACAAAATATTAACCCGTTGATATAACATAAAGTGGTCAGTCGCAAATGTGACACTAAAATGTTTAGGACATTTCTAGGTAGCATTTTATTTGACAGCAGACTTTGACTTACAATACGTTATTTACTGATAAATGTGGTATCTACCTCATTCCTGCTAAATTGGCACAACAATTTACAACGTGGTCAAGATGTTCAGGCTACCCCCTGAATTCGATACAGTACCTAATTTCACATAAATCAATGGGTTGGTTTAATATGCTATGAAATTATTGGATGATTATATGCACAATGCATGAGAGAGGTGTTATGGATGTAGTCCTTCAAAAAAGATGGAACAAGTCAATTATTATCTTTTCAAATCAAATCAAATCAAATTTTATTTGTCACATACACATGGTTAGCAGATGTTAATGCGAGTGTAGCGAAATGCTTGTGCTTCTAGTTCCGACAATGCAGTAATAACGAGCAAGTAATCTAACTAACAATTCCAAAAAAAACTTTTCCAACCAGCATAAACATACATTTACCAAATTAGCATGGATGAAAAAAAGTAGTAATTGTGTCAGTGGGGTAAACATTTTTTGGCTAAACTAGAGCTATCGCAAAAGCCAGGCGTCACACCCCATTTTTTTTTTAAAGCTATAGTGTTTTTATTTCGGCCATACAGAGTACAAAGGTTCAGATAGAATGGAATACTTGGAAATTCTTTTCACCAACCTACCATTCCAGTTTGAACTGAGGTAAGAGAAATGGATGCTGTTCCAGTTATAGAGGGCTAACAGATGGAAATGCCTATTGTCTGCCATTCATCAAAGTATTATAACATACATGCAGATGCTTTTATCCAAAGCGACTTACAGTAGTGCGTGCATACGTTTAAGTATGGGAGGCCTTGGTGGGAATCAAACCAACAGTCCTGTTTTTGAAAGTGCCGTGCTCTACCAACTGAGCCACACAGGACCACATAGTAAATGCAGTATCTTGGGCACAAGAAACCGTTGCCTGGTTGAGTAGAGCAGACAAGTTGACTATTGAGGGGATACAAGCTCATTGAGACTGAAGGGACCAGAGTAAAACTGAAAAATCGAAATGCCAACTGAAAAAATGTAATTGATAGTTTCAATTGGAAGTGATAGTGAATCTGTTATGGTTAATGCCTGGTGCCTCAAATAGTGATATAGGCAGGCCTCTTTGTAATGACCATGACAGGCACCACAGAAGCCGTTCCGGAGGAAATACAGCAACAGAATGGACCAGCTTTTCAAGATCTGGCCCAGGGTTTGTAGTTTGGCTGTGTTGTTTAAGGGGCCATTTGCTCCACTAGGAGCTATGGCAGTTACAGGCTGATTTACAGTGAGTTACAGGCTGATTTACAGTGAGTTACAGGCTGATTAACAGTGAGTTACAGGCGGATTTACAGTGAGTTACAGGCGGATTTAAAGTGAGTTACAGGCTGATTTACAGTGAGTTACAGGCTGATTTACAGTGAGTTACAGGCGGATTTACAGTGAGTTACAGGCTGATTTACAGTGAGTTACAGGCTGATTTACAGTGAGTTACAGGCTGATTTACAGTGAGTTACAGGCGGATTTACAGTGAGTTACAGGCGGATTTAAAGTGAGTTACAGTGCAGTGAAGCATGCAGAGGCACAAACAGGACCGGAGGATAGGATTGCAGTCAATCTCTTGGCACACAATGTTTTATTTTAACCTGACGGGAATGTGTTGATCAGTATGGCTTAAGCCTTTGTTTTGTGGGAAGAGACAGTGCCTTCAATGACCTAGAGTGGAAAGGAAAAACCCAGGCCCTACTCAGCAGGCTGAAGGTGTTGGTCGAATTCAGAGCTTAAAGTGAAATTTAAAAAAAGTGCTCGTACTCATTTTAGGTTAATGTTTTAGAGCAATATTCTATAAGAGATCTTGACAGTCTCAATCTCACCATAAAAAAAAACTACACGGCACACTTCTTCACCAACCAATTAAAGGGAGGGCAAACAGCTCAAACATCGTGCCCTAACACCTGGGTGTCGTCCGCCTATTTCCAGTTCCCTTGTATTGACCAGTTAATAGCTGTGGAGTGTGTGTGTGTGTGTGTGTGTGTGTGTGTGTTTGGTCAACAGAAGGCCACTGATACCAGGCCTGTGGTCATCTTTCAATTCTACTGCCTTTCAAGCCAAAGGTCACCAGGGGTCACAGAGAGGCAGAGGCTAATTAGTTTAACCCCCAAGAGGGCAAGGTCACCCAAAAAAGGATTGGAGCGGGGGTCCCTCAATCAATCATTCTATCCAGCCCTCCATTTCTCCATCAATCCTTATCACACAACCCGCGTGTGCTGCTGCCACCGATTCCTAATTGGTGATGCGATTGTGTTTCTGTAATGTTATGATAACATTTCTTACTCAATGAAATTATATTACTTTCATACTGAATGTTCGTGAAAGTGCGATGCGGTTCTTATTGTGGTTTCTGTCATGTGACCACTTTTGCCATAGGATGACCTCCTGTATCTTGTATCCTTAAAAGTGAAATCAGCTACATCAATTGTTTTAACTTAAATGAATGATATGTACCCATTGATTCTTGAAGAATATAACATAAATGCCTCATAAGCTAAGTTCAACTGTCGTAACCCATCAGGACCCAAAATATAAACTTGATTTAATCAAATGTTTGTCAACAAATTAAATGTAAACAAACACTATATAGCTTCAAAACATGGTTAAAATATAATTTTGATATCATGGATGGTCATCCATAGCTCTGTCTATGAATTTGAGTGGTTATAATTCTCTAGCCCCATCCCTCAGTTTTTTACCGGTGCGGGGAGTCTGCTTTTCTTATTGTTTCTACTGCCGATTACCACTTTAATTTAAATGGTCCCGAGACTAAATGGAAGCTTATTAATACAAATATTGAACATTAACACAATCGTTTACCTCATAATCTCATAGGTTAAAAACTGTTTGTTTCTTTATTCTGAGCACCAATAATAGGCCTTAGGGGTGTGGTGTTATTCAACATAATCATAAAAATGGTGGCTTGTCTTCCTTCCTTACTGCAGTTTGCTGTGATGTGGCCTGTTTTTCATACTAGAAAGTAAACACGATCAGCAATATTCGGTGGCCTCGCAGATAATACTAGACACCTATAATAATGCACTCCTGATAGGTGGCACATCGGATGATGTAAGTGCTTGCTTGTTCAGCACAGTTCACCAGGACCAATACAGAGAGTCGTTTTTACTTGTATCTGATACATGGATGTACCGGCTTAGTACATCCCTTCACATTAGTACCAAGCCATTGCATAAAGCAGGGGGGCCATGTGACAGCAATTTTCATTGGGAGATGGATATCTAAAGTTACTAGTTTTCAATGGAAGATTTATTTTCACGTCATTGATTGACAATATTGCCCCAAAAATTGCCTATGTATCATATTTGCCAATATGCGTATGATAGATGGCGAATAGAAAGGGTAGAAAGGGTTGTAAGTTGTATCTCAGCAGAGTTGTGCTACGTAGGGCCTTGTGAATAATGTCAGGTGTTTGAGGAGGGGACAGAACTTGGGGACAGAACTCAGTATCTGATAGACATGAAACAAACCGTTTGAGTTGAAAGGCCGAGGTGTGGGAAGGTCGCAGGCTGTATGGCCATCGCTGATAAGGGTTTGTACTTAGAAAGCAAGACATTCTGTCGCCCTTTGATAAAACCAAAGTTAATCAGTGACGGAGGAAATAAATGGTGTTTGACAAAAATCATATCCATGTATGTTTCTTTTTTTTCATTATAATAGGTGAGTGCTTACATTTGTCCTATTTCACACATGTACAACTGTGTATTATATGCATGTGAATTAGAATTTTTTTGCATATCCCACTCTCCCCCTGAGAGTGGTGTCACGGTCAGGGATAAGCCATTATTGACAGCGACCCTGCAGCAATTAGGATTAAGTGCCTTGCTCAAGGACACATCGACAGATTTTTCACCTGGTCGGCGATTCAAACCAGAGACCTTTCGGTTATTGGCCCAAAGTACCTAACCTCTAGGCTACCTGCCTTACTCAGTTATTTTGCAGGCGTACATCTTATCTGGTATTTTATTAGGATCACCATAAGCTGTTGCAAAAGCAGCAGTTACTCTTCCTGGGGTCCACACAAAACAATACATAATGCAGAACATCAATAGACAAGAACAGCTCAAGGACAGAACTACATACATTAAAATGAGTTTACATGCCTTTATCTGCATAACAATTGAGATCGATAGATTCACATCTATAAATGAGCACTGGTCTACAGGAATGAGGCAAAAATGACATCACAGTCCACCATACATGGTCTATATGAAGCGGATGGCTAAGTATATTGCCCTGCCTTACTGAGACCTTGAGGTACTGTAGCCTTGGATCTAGAAATGCCTTTGCTTTCTTTGAATCAGTGGTATTGATGGTGCTTCTTGATATGTTTTGTTACGGTGCATAGGGCTGTGAGTTTAGCGACCTGGATGGGGCGGTATTTCCACTCCGTCACATAGACAGAAGCAAATGAGTTATTTTGATTGACAACATATCCTTACAGTGATAATGTGATAGCAACAGTGATAATGCTGTGTGTGGACCAGCCTTTTGATACTATTTTTTAACACTACTTTGATTGTTACAATGTAGCGCTGTAGTGCCATTCAGGCAGTTGTATGGGACAAACTATACATTTTATATATACTCTACATGGTCAAAAGTAGGTGGACACCCCTTCAAGTTAGTGGAATCGGCTATTTCAGCAACACCCATTGCTGACAGAGGTATAAAATCGAGCACACAGCCATGCAATCGCCATAGACAAACATTGGCCCGTTCTGAAGAGCTCAGTGACTTTCAATGTGGCATCGTCATAGGATGCCAACTTCCAACAAGTCAGTTCGTCAAATGTCTTCCCTGCTATAGCAGCCCGGTCAACTGTAAGAGCTGTTATTGTGAAGTGGAAACATCTAGGAGCAACATCAGCTCAGCCGCGAAGTGATAAGCCACACAAGCTCACAGAACAGGGCCGCTGAGTGCTGAAGCGCTTAAAAATAGTCTGTCCTCGGTTACAACTCTCTCACTAAGTTCCAAACTGCATCTGGAAGCAACGTCAGCAGAAGAACTGTTCTTTAGGAGCTACATGAAATGTTTTTTTTTATGTCCGAGCAGCCGCACGCACACAAGCCTAAGTTGACTATGCACAATGCCAAGCATTGGCTGGAGTGGTGTAAAGCTCGCCGCCATTAGACTCTGGAGCAGTGGAAATGCGTTCTCTGGAGTGATGAATCACGCTTCACCAGCTGGCAGTCTGACGGACTAATCTGGATTTGGCGAATGCCAGGAGAATGCTACCTGCCGAAATGCGTAGTGTCAACTGTAAAGTTTGGTGGAGGAGGAATAATGGTTCAGGCTCCTTAGTTCCAATGAAGGGAAATCTTAATGCTACAGCATACAATGACATTCTAGATGATTCTGTGCTTCCAACTTTGTGGCACCAGTTCCGGGAAGGCCTTTTCCTGTTCCAGCGTGACAATATCCCTGTGCACAAAGCAAGGTCCATACATAAATGGTTTGTTGAGATCAGTGTGGAAGAACTTGACTGGTCTGCACAGAGCTCTGACCTCAACCCCATCAAACACCTTTGGAACGTCGACTGCAAGCCAGACCTAATCGCCCAACATCAGTGCCCAACCTCACTAATGCTCATGTGGCTGAATGAAAGCAAGTCTCTGCAGCAATGTTCCAACATCTAGTGGAAAGCCTTCCCAGATGAGTGGAGGATGTTATAACAGCAAAGGGGGGACCAACTCCATATTAATGCCCGTGATTTTGGAATGAGATGTTCAACGAGCATGTAGTGTGTGTGTATATATATATATATATATATATATATATATATATATATATATATATATATATATATATATATATATATATATATATATATCTCAGAGGAAGGAGAGGACCATACTCCTCAGTGAATTTCATAATAATAAAAATAGGTGAAACATACTTTTTTTTAGATAAAACTATACTAAATATATTTACGTTACGACATAATTTATTGAAACACATTGTTTTGCAATGAAGGTCTACAGTAGCCTCAGCAGCACTCTGTAGGGTAGCACCATGATGTAGCCGGAGGACATCTAGCTTCCGTCCTCCTCTGGGTACATTAACTTCATGGTTTTCAGCCCGTTCCATAGGCTTACAGAATAATTATGACAACTTCCGGATGACATCCCTCAACCTATCAGAGCTCTTGCAGCATGAACTGACATGTTGTCCACCCAATAATCAAAGGATCAGAGAATGAATCTAGTACTGAAAGCATAAGCTGCAGCTAGCTAGCAGTGCAGTGCATCAAATGTGGTCAGTAATTGACTCAAAGAGAGAGAAAGACAATAGTTGAACAGTTTAACAAATCTATTTCTTAAAAAATGGAGGCGCAAGAGAGCTAATTATATTTGGTATTTTTAAATTTTTTATTTTACTTTCACTCGCTTAGCTGGCAAATGCAGTTAGCTAGTTTAGCCTACTCAAACACCCGGCTAAAACATCGGGAGGCTGGTGTAACTGCTAAACTGCTTACTGACTGTACTGCATGATTGTAGCAGATTTACTAACGCGTTAGTTCTATTAGCTATGTTGACTATGATGTTACTTTAGCTCATATGGTGATAACAATGTATTCTGTGTGTAGCGATTATGATATGAAGGTTCGGCTTGGAAAGGTTATTTCACCTGGTCACAGACAGCTGATGTGTTGTGCATTGAATATAAAGCAGAGGGAAAAGGTGAGTGCAAGATGCGGGAAGGAATACAACAACTTGTTTGTATGTTGCTGTGAAAGTGAACTGTTTGCATGTGATCAGGGGTGCATTCATTCTGCCTATTCTGTTGAAAAACATTTCTTAAACAGAAGCAAATTGAGCGAAAGGGGGATAAACATACCTGAATTTGTCCAATAGAAGCTCTCGTTTGCAACTGTTGGACTAATGATTACACCCGCGCTAGATTCAGGCAAGAGTGCGCAAGGTGGTATTGAATGGGTCACTGTCTGTCGCCTCAAATCTTTATCTTGACCTGTGTGCACCTACGTTGTAAACTTTCATTCATAGGCTGGGTTGTAGCAACCTCATGATAGGTATAAGGAAAATTCAAGTATCATGTAGTAGCCTAATCCTATCGATGTTACATTGAACTGGGTGAAAGGAATATGAATGACAGTCATCCAATATGGTGTAATAGAAATAAGGCCATGCTTATAAAAATGTAAAAAATAATCATCCTCCCTCATCTTAATTGGCACCAACCGCCTTCAGAAATTTCAGACCTGTTCACTTCTTCCACATTGTTACGTTACAGCCTTATTCTAAAAAGGGATTAAATAAAAATAAATCTTCAGCAATCTACACACAATACCCCATAATGACAAAGCGAAAACAGATTTTTAGATTTTTTTGCAAATGTATTAAGAAATAAAAAACAGAAATACCTTATTTACATAAGTAGTCAAACCCTTTGGTATGAGACTCTAAATTGAGCTCAGGTGCATCCTGTTTCCGTTCATCATCCTTGAGTTCACCTGTGGTAAATTCAATTGATTGGACATGATTTGGAAAGGCACACCTCTTTATATAAGGTCCCACAGTTGACAGTGCATGTCAGAGCAAAAACCAAGCCATGAGGTCGGGAAGAATTGTACGTAGAGCTCCGAGACAGGATTGTGTCGAGGCACAGATCTGGGGAAGGGTACAAAAAAATGTCTGCAGCATTGAAGGTCCCCAAGAACACAGTGGCCTCCATCAAATGGAAGAAGTTTGGCAACCCCAAGACTCTTCCTCCACCAATCAGGCCTTTATGGCAGAGTGGCCAGATGGAAGCCCCTCCTCAGTAAAAGGCACATGACAGTAGGGCTGGGCGACATGGCCAAAATATCATATCATGGTATTTTTCAAATTTGACGTATTTTATGTTTTGATTAATAAAAGTTCTACATTTGCTTTATGAGTAGTGCGTGACCCTAGGATGGCAACACATATATTCTAAATTATTTCAATGGGTCTATCTCCATTCGTATTGTTTTATACCAGTGGTCACCAACCAGTCGATCGCGATCCAAAGCATTTCTAGTCGATCGCCATACATTTCTGTAAAAAACAACGATAAAGCTATTTGTTCCGATTTTTTTTATTCGTCTCGGGCTGTTGGTGGTAGGTGCAGCCAATCCAGCCCTGCGCGCCGGGTAGGCAAACTGTTGCCATTTCATGTGTCTGAAGGTACAAACTCTGCCTTCCCTGTGGGCCTGGAGAGGAAATCAAAGTGCACTATGCTTTCGCTGGCCAATCAGATTGCTCAGATTACCGAGTCTGCAGTAACGTAGCAGGCATAAAAGAAAGCTACGCAAAATTGATACGGTGAGATTTCAAAACGTTTAAAACCTTGACTTGAGAGAGACTGTCAACGATTACAGCAAAGAGCTGCCGTTTTTGTGAGTTTATGTTTTCTTACTCAGCAATGTCAACACTTTGTATTCAATACTTGTATAACCCATTAAATGCGCGTTTTTTAAAATTTCCACTGAGCGCTACAACACGCAGTGCAGCAGTAATGAATGAGTAGGAAAGTGTATCTATAGGTTTGCGTTGTTATTATTAGTGGCTTGGGTCTTTTTTAATATCAAGGAATATTTCACGTTCTCTGTTCATAAGAGTAACATGAATTTGTGCAGGAAGCAGAAATAATGCGGTGCGACTCGAGTTTCGCCATCAACTGGAAGACGGTGTCCCTTTTTGGTCAGTGTCAGTGGAGGAAAGGGAGAGCGGAGGGATGTTGAGAGACGAAACTGCTGTCACCCTCTGCTGCTGTCACCCTCCGCTGAGACTGACAATCAGATGAAGGCACCATCAGCCCAGTAAAATAATTTAAATGTATGCTCACTCAGCTGTGCCTCACAAGTAATACAACAAATGGATCGGTGTGATCATATAGCCTTCCTCAAATTTTGAAATATAATTTAATAAAATGTTCTGAACAACAATGCATTGGCAGGTACATTCAAGTAAAGCAGTATGCGGTGATAATGTATTGATGTATTAATGTATTTTTTTAGGTCATGTTAATCAAAAAATCAGAGCGGTAGATCTCTGCATGCATTTTGACTCAGAAAGTGATCTTGACTCAGAAAAGGTTGGTGACCACTGTTTTATATTGTTCAATTCAACTTCAACTTCAACCTAAAATAATGTCCTGCAACTCCATCAATTTCTGCATTTCCTGCACTCATTTGAGATCATTTCCCCTCTGCCACGATATGGGCAAAAATACTATTCTTTATTTTTAACCAAATGTTGCAATTGCGAATTAGATCAAAACACTTAGGTGAACTTTTGGAATAATGGAAATATCATGTTTATTATAATTCTAATAGTTACAATATAAATAATGGTGGGCACTTTGAATACAGTGTTGTTTGACATGACAACAAATGAAAATGCCATGGACGAGATATTGTGACAGGGTAGGAACCAAAATGATGTTCAGTGTTTCCTAGGGGACCCTATAATCTTTGGCTACATTAAATCTTTATTCATATAGCCAACATATTCATGCTTCGCCTATTCCTCTTTGATTTAGAAGATACTGTGGCACAAACGACATGTATTAGCTAGCTACGTTTGCTCTGACTCAGTACTTTTATTAGCTAACTAGCAATTAGCATTAGTGGCTAACACAATTTAGCTTAACTTGCTAAGAAATTACAAACTTGCTGTTTGCAGATGTAAGAAACACAAACTATATTGCAATTATAGAACACTTGTGGATTTACAGTGAAGCATGGTGGTGGCAGCATCATGAAGTGGGGATGTTTTTCAGAGGCAGGGACTGGGAGACTAATCAGGATGGAGGGAAAGATGAACAGAGCAAAGTACAGAGAGATCCTTGATGAAAACCTGCCCCAGAGCACTCAGGACCTCAAACTGTGCCGAAGGTTCACCTTCCAATAGGACAACGACCCTAAGCTCCCCACCCAACCTGACAGAGCTTGAGAGGATCTGCAGGGAAGAATGGGAGAAACTCCCCAAATACAGGTGTACCAAGCTTGTAGTGTCATGCCCAAGAAGACTCAAGGCTGTAATCACTGCCAAAGGTGCTTCAACAAAGTACTGAGTACTGAGTAAAAGGAAAATGTGTTGTTTTTTTGTCATTGTGTCATTTAAATGTAAAAACATTTTTTAGTATAAGGCTGTAACGTAACGAAATGTGGAAAAAGTCAAGGCGTCTGAATACTTTCCCGAAGGCACTGTATTCACATGTTGCATCTTAACCAACTATATATATATATATATTGTCTCTAGACACAAACTGCATGTTTTCAGTAGCCAGCATGATCTAAATATCACATTTAGAGTTTTTTTGGGGGGGAAATGTAATCTATCGCAGCACTGTGGCATAATAATGGGGGCAATTCTGACCTGAATAGTGTTGAACAGAGATCACAGGTACAGAAGTTGCACTGATCATTCTGATCAAGCACAGATCACACATGGGCCCTATTACATACATGTTTGGTATGAGCTGTGTGCACCTGAACTGGCCATAGGCCTTTAGACTTTTCCCCCCTTAGTACAAAGACACGATATTCCTCCAAACCCACTCAAAAGGCAAAAAAGCAAACAGCTCTTACTATTCATCTTTCTCCTCTGTAGAGCAATGTGCGTATGCATATCAAAGTGTATGCACTACTGTACGTCACTTTGGACAAAAGAGTCTGCTTAATGGCATATAAAGACGTGTTATTACATTGGTACGAGACAACCAGTAAACTTCAGTTTTTAAATAAGAGGAAATGGCTCAGATCAGGCACTGAGTGTGTGTGTTGGATCAATACAGCGGGGCCATTGGAAGAGGAGTGCTTGGCTTGACGGGAGGGTTCAGCCTTGGAGTGGATGGAACGGGGAGGGAACTCGTGGGCTCATGGTCTAGTAAGAACAGCGTGGGGTAAAAGCACTCCCAGACTGAGCATAGTAGATGTGAGGGAAACAGCAAGCCCACTCCTGTGAAGATATCGCAGACCTGTGTTTCGTAGCAAGGGTTAAGGTAAGAAAATAGTTTTTTCCCAGCAAAGATTATGTTGAATTCTAATTTGAGGACTATTCTGTATATTTGGTATGAATGAAGACTTGGTTGGATTTCATGATCATAGAGATTACACTAAAATTGTAATGGGAGCCATGTTAAATTGGGTGCACATCCGCAGTGTACTCGATCTACAGTATTAAGCATTATTCATTTATAACTATTTGATGCTTATACATACGTCTCTGTCTTGCTCAATATGGCATTTGGTGTTTGTTCTTGCGATCCAGTATTGAAAGAAATAATGAATTGGGACCTCAAGCTGATTTATCCTTTACCCTACTCTTTTTACCATAGTCTTTCTAGTTTGTGTGTATAGTTGAAAAGGCTGAAAGAAATTACATATTTCTGTTGACATACCATTTGGACAAGAGCCAATGAACTCCCTGTAAAGGGCTTCACTTGAATTGATGACTTCCATTCGAATATTGGGAATAAACGTTTAAAAGAATTGTGCAATAAGTATTTGAATGTATTTGACAGGTATGTATTTGACCCACGTCCAATGTTAACAGAAATCCCATCAAATATTAGGGTCTGTGCGGACACAAAATGATCATGAACGCAAACTGAAGACACATTTTGTGTTGCATAGTAGCCTATTTGTAGCCTTAATAGTAGCCTGCTTTGTTTTGAAAGTCAATTGCAGTTTTTACGTGTAAGTACGCAAACTCACTGGGAAGACCATGTGTTCCTAAGAAATATGACTGGTCTTTAACAGTATGTGTTCCAAATGCTCCATGAGAAGTAATACAACGACAGAACAGTGCATACTGTTGAACACAATAGCTCTCAAAAGATTAGAGCACCGCCTTACTCTTGGGAGACCTCGTTGTCACGTCTCAGGCCCTTTCGAGGGCACGGTACCAGAATCAAATCATATTGTCTTTATTTTCAGTTCTTGTGACAAGACAATGCAGAACCATAGGGGGGCCAAGTTCGGTATCCATTGCTAATCCAGCCGCTCCAATTTAGCTTTGTCTTCCCACCGTTTTCCCTTGTTAACGGCAAGAAAGGACTCAGAACCTCAGGCCTGGAACAAATCACGAATGTCATCTCTGCTCATGCAGATTGCAATTGTTTGTGGGCAACCCGCAGCCCCGAGGTCTTGGGACCTGAAGAGCGTAAGGAGGGCAAGGGGTGTGCTCCAGGGGTGTGTATTCGACCCCTTCCAACACCTCTCCGGTCCAGTTCAGTTCCTTACCCCACCGACGGCCCCAAACGAACGATACAATAGCCTCTCCAGGAGGCAAGTCCATCGCCGAATCTCCTCATAATTCACATGGAAGGGTCAATTGTACAGTAGCCCTTTGAGAATGACCACCAACCGACACAACTTATTCTTAGGGGGGAAAAAGTGGGGGTGACTGAAAAAATTTATGGAAAAATACAGAGGCACAAAACAGTGCATGGGTAGACAATTGCACTACCCCGTTCAGTTATGGAAAGTGCCAGTAAGGTTGGCCTTCAAAGTCTTCATAATCCACTGAATGCAAATGTAATGGATTATTTGAGGTGTTTATTAATGATGACAATACGTTGTATAAGGGTTTCTTGCTGCTGCATTATGCATTATGCAGATGTTTGTTTAAAGATACACTATGAAAGTCGATCTATTATGGAAGTTTAGTTAATTACGACAAGTTTTGGCTTGAATGTGGCTGTATTGGTTCATACACATAAAATATTTCTGACTGTCCATTTGGTGGACCCCTTTTGTTTGAAGAGAACGCGTTGGTCTCTTTTTTCGGCTGCCGTTAAGGCGGCACTTAGTCTTAAACGCACGTTAGTTTGCAATTACGTCATGTAAAAACTGTCGCACTGGCATTTTCTAGCCCTAAAACAAAATGTTTTACCTGTCTTATATCAGTTCCTTGCACTCAGATAGGCTGGGTGGAAGTATTTGAGGTGTGTCCTTAAAAAACGTGATCCAAAGTGCTAATTTTAGGCAAAATCTGGTTTGAGCGTTAGGCTACGTGTCCATGCCCATCATGAAATGAGAGATGAGAACATCGGTAAGAGTGAACCTTGTATTTAAAAGTTATTTTCCTGTGACAATTGCTTGTTTTCCGTTTCATATGTTTAAAGCCCAAGCCCTCCCTTACCCTAGGCCTACTGTAGCGAAAGGCTGGTTCAACAGCAATGTATGTATTTTTTAATCCCGGCGATTCTATGATGTCATTACATTTTACATTTATTTATTGTTGTTTATTGTTTCATTTCATTACAACCACACTTATCAGAATGATTCAACCATCCTGGTTTTATGGTGACGCATTCAATGCAACTCCTGGAGATGTGTGCATATGATCTGATCTGTAAGATGGTTCTGAATGTTCATAAAACATATTTGGCAGCAGTATAACGGGTGAGTGGACATTCTCCCTTTCTCTTTATATTGGATCCGGCTACTGTGAAAAGTTTGGTTGTGAGTAAAACCCTCCGTTGTTTTAATAGTAGGCCCACGGGGAGAAATGATGGTACTGTAAGTGTGACATGGCCTATTTTAAAACAAGTTGTTGTTTTCGTTTTGTTCTGATCACGGATTCCCCCAGTACTGCTGCTCATTCAATGCACCAGTTCCGGAGGTCTACGTTACCAGCCTCTAGGCATCACTGAACTGTCTCATTATGCACACCTGATTCCAGATCCCCTGATTAGTAATTGTATACAGTTGAAGTTGGAAGTTTACATACACTTAGGTTGGAGTCATTGAAACTCGCTTTTCAACCACTCCACACATTTCTTGTTAACAAACTATAGTTTTGGCAAGTCGGTTAGGACATTTTTCCAACAATTGCTTACAGACAGATTATTTCACTTATAATTCACTGTATCACAATTCCAGTGGGTCAGAAGTTTACATACACTAGGTTGACTGTGCCTTTAAACAGCTTGGAAAATTCCAGAAAATTTTGTCATGGCTTTAGAAGCTTCTGATAGGTTAATTGACATCATTTGAGTCAATTGGAGGTGTACCTGTGGATGTATTTCAAGGCATACCTTCAAACTCAGTGCCTCTTTGCTTGACATCATGGGAAAATAAAAGAAATCAGCCCAGAGCTCAGAAAAAAAATTGTAGACCTTCACAAGTCTGATTCATCCTTGGGAGAAATTTCCAAACGGCTGAAGGTACCACGTTCATCTGTACAAATATTAGCACGCAAGTATAACACCATGGGACCACGCAGCCATCATACCGCTCAGGAAGTAGACGCGTTCTGTCTCCTAGAGATGAACGCACTTAGGTGCGAAAAGTTCAAATCAATCCCAGAACAACCGCAAAGGACCTTGTGAAGATGCTGGAGGAAACAGGTACAAAAGTATCTATATCCACAGTAAAACGAGTCCTATATTGACATAACCTGAAAGGCCGCTCAGCAAGGAAGACGCCACTACTCCAAAACCGCCATAAAAAAAGCCAGACTACGGTTTGCAACTGCACATGGGAACAAAGATCGTAATTTTTGGAGAATTGTCCTCTGGTCTGATGAAACAAAAATAAAACTGGCCATAATGACCATCGTTATGTTTGGAGGAAAAAGGGGGAGGCTTGCAACCCGAAGAACACCATCCCAACCATGAAGCATGGGGGTGGCAGCATCATGTTTTGGGGGTGCTTTGCTGCAGGAGGGACGGGTGCACTTCGCAAAATAGATGGCATCATGAGGTAGGAAAATTATGTGGGTATATTGAAGCAACATCTCAAGACATCAGTCAGGAAGTTAAAGCTTGGTGTCACGCCCTGGTCAAAGTATTTTGTGTTTATCTTTATGTATTTGGTCAGGCCAGGGTGTGGCATGGGGTTTTTGTAATTGTGGTGTGTTTGTCTTGGGATTGTAGCTTAGTGGGTTATCTAGCAAAGTCTATGGCTGTCTGGAATGGTTCTCAATCAGAGGCAGGTGCTTATCGTTGTCTCTGATTGGGAACCATATTTAGGCAGCCATATTCTTTGAGTTTGTCGTGGGTGATTGTCCTTAGTGTCCTATGTGTACTCTCTGTTAGTTTGCACCAGATAGGCTGTTTCGGTTTCGTTTATTGTTTTTTGTAAGTTCGTGTTTCTTTGTTGTATTAAACATGGATCGCAATCGACACGCTGCAGTTTGGTCCGACTCTCCTTCATCACCACTAGAAAACCGTAACACTTGGTCGCAAATGGGTCCTCCAAATGGACAATGACCCCAAGCAAACTTCCAGTTGTGGCAAAATGGCTTAAGGACAACAAAGTCAAGTTATTGGAGTGGCCTTCACAAAGCCCTGACCTCAATCCCATAGAAAAAGTGTGGGCAGAACTGAAAAAGTGTGTACGAGCAAGGAGGCCTACAAACCTGACTCAGTTACACCAGCTCTATCAGGAGGAATGGGCCAAAATTCAACCTACTTATTGTGGGAAGCTTGTGGAAGGCTACCCGAAACATTTGACACAAGTTAACCAATTTAACGGCAATGCTACCAAATACTAATTGAGTGTATGTAAACTTCTGACCCACTGGGAATGTGATGAAATAAATAAAAGCTGAAATAAATCACTTTCTGATATTATTCTGACATTTCACATTCTTAAAATGAAGTGGTGATCCTAACTGACATAAAACAGGGAATTTTTACTTAGATTAAATGTCAGGAATTGTGAAACTGAGTTTAAATGTATTTGGCTAAGGTGTATGTAAACTTCTGACTTCAACTGTATATGTGCCCTCTTTTCACCATTGTCTTGTTGGTTATTGTTCCCCTATCCGTTGGTCTTGTGAGTACCCGTGCTTTGTTTCGGCTTTTGTGCTGCGTGTATTGAGTCCTCGTTGTTACGGGTCTCGTCCTACATATTGTGCTGCACTTGTTATTACAGGTCTCGTCCCGTGTATTGTTATAGAGGGTCTCGTCCTGTGTATTGTTATAGAGGGTCTCGTCCCGTGTATTGTTATTACGGGTCCTGGGTCTTGTTATTACGGGCCTCGTCCCGTGTATTGTTATTACGGGTCCTGGGTCTTGTTATTACGGGTCTCGTCCCGTGTATTGTTATTACGGGTCCTGGGTCTTGTTATTACGGGTCTCGTCCCGTGTATTGTTATTACGGGTCCTGGGTCTTGTTATTACGGGTCTCGTCCCGTGTATTGTTATTACGGGTCCTGGGTCTTGTTATTACAGGTCTCGTCCCGTGTATTGTTATTACGGGTCCTGGGTCTTGTTATTACAGGTCTCGTCCCGTGTATTGTTATTACGGGTCCTGGGTCTTGTTATTACGGGTCTCCTCCCGTGTATTGTTATTACGGGTCCTGGGTCTTGTTATTACAGGTCTCCTCCTGTGTATTGTTATTACGGGTCCTGGGTCTTGTTATTACCTGGGTCTCCTCCTGTGTATTGTTATTACGGGTCCTGGGTCTTGTTATTACAGGTCTCGTCCCGTGTATTGTTATTACGGGTCCTGGGTCTTGTTATTACGGGTCTCCTCCTGTGTATTTATTAGAGGTTTAACCTCGCTCTTTTGTTTGGGTTACATCCCTGTATTTTTGTACATGTCTTTGTTTTCGGCTTCGTCCCCGTGCCTTTCATGGCATGTTGTGTCTTTGGGTGGAGTATTAAAACCCCCTATTATGTATCGCTGTGCCTGTCTCCAGGCAGTTATACAACGTGACAAATGGTAACATTACCCACTACTGTATACTGTGATAACTACCACATCTGGGAAACTTCACTTTGATAAACAAAATGTTCCTCAAACAGTAGCTCAACGTTTGCATGTACATCGGCCTCATACCCTGCACACAACGAAATACGTGCCCTTCAAGTAAGGCATCTATCTCGCTTGAAAGCTTATTTTCCTCCTTTTTTGCAAAATGTAATATGTATGCATATCCATTCAATACATTTACATCTTGTCTCCAATGACCAAAAAACATAGGGATGAAAACATTTGCCATCGATTTTGAAGCCTGTCATAGTCAATGTTTTGAAAAGTCAACCCTGCTCAAGCGAGGCCATTAAACAATGCATATGCTTTTTGTTGTAATGTTTACTGTTTGAACTAAAGCGTGTGTGGTGGGGTGGGGGGGGCACTGTTATGGCAAACTCTACTGTTCTGACAGATGGTGGCGAGCGTGTGAGTCCTACTGTGCTCTGCGGGGCTTGAAGCTTACGAGGGTAGGACTGTCAAAAAGACTCAGCCGATTGAGCGAATAACAATGCTTTTATTACTTGAGAAGACCCAATTCTCTGTCATCACTCCCAAAATGAATAGCCTTGTATTGTGTGTAAGTTATATTTTAAAGAATAGATCATGTTTGATTACACTTTATACAGTATGCAGATAGCATGTTGTGAATAGACAGTAATTATTTGATAAACTTTGTAGACAATTTGGCCTGATTCCTATTTTTAGTCATGTCTGCATATACAGATATTGTACTCATTAAAGTATGTGTGCCTATAGAAATTACAACATGTATCCCTTCCCCTTAACTTCCTGGAATTATGTACTTATACTGTATCTTTTTAGTTGTATCTGACAACAAACTTAGTGGACAAAGTGTTTAATTAACAATGAACCAGAAAGGAGACAAGTTTATTACTATTGAATTGACGTTAAACTGGAATCATTTTAGTGAATTTCAGTAGAGGGACATTTTAGGTGTTGGAAATCAATAAATTCAACAGTTAAAACCAAACTGAAATATCTTTCAGTATCTCCAAACAAATGTACTGCTCTATGTTGACATTTTGTTCTAAATCACCAAACATCTGATCCAGGACAAATAGTCTGATCTGGTTTAGGAACACTGCCATGTGCTACTGTTGAATGTATTCTCTGAAAGTGTGTCTCTCTCTCTTCCCAACTCCTCTATTCCCCCTCTTTCCTTTGCCCTATCCCTCTCAATTTGTTGCAGTGGTCCGGAGGTGTCAAAAGGCCAGGGACCGTGACTTTTAAGGTGACCCGGAGCTCTCTGACAATGAGGAACCCCATTTGCTATGGTAACGAGTGGTGGTGGATGAACCTTCTGGATGGATTGAGGTGAGGGCTGTTTATTGGGGGGGAGGGGGGTTAGTGGTCTCCTGGAGGGGTCTTTTCTAAGTACAGGGGGCACGCGCCAGCTGGCACTGGTGGGGAGACGCCTTTTTGCACACCAGCTGGAAGCAGGATTTAACGCCCCCAATCCGACCCCTCCTTCATGGTTTGAGGGGTGTGCGGATTAGGTTCACTGCTGTTTGTTTACGGCACACTTCTATTGTTATGGCCGTTTACATATGTATATGTTTGGGGCCCGCCCAAGGGACAGACCTGCCCATAGTAGTCCTCCTCCAACTCAGCTGCCAGCCCGTCATTGGCTTTTAAGTCCTGCTTGGCTTCAAAAGAGAGAGTATCACCAATGCCAATAGAATCTCCATGCTCGGTGTTACTGTGTATTGTGGTTTGGGTAACCCTTTAATAAGATTCTATGGTTGTGTTCATTGGGGCACACTGCTTTAAAACGTTTCACGACAGTAAATTAAAATGAGTGTTTTTATTGGACATCAGATAATGCCTTCACGTTTCACTACGTTTTGGAGTGTGTTCCTACTGAACACGACCCAGGTATTTTTAAATGCGTCATGTGATCCAATCAGTGGCCACATCTGGTGAGATGAGGTCACAATGGCCAGGTTCGTGTTCATTAGGCACCAAGCGGAAATAACTAAAACAGGGAGGGAGTAACTGGACTAAATACATTTTGTTTCAAAATGTTTTCTATTGTGTGTTCTAATGAACATGACCCATGTGTGGGCACTTTTGGGACAGATTGGGATTCATTAGATCGAAGGGAGCGATCTCCTGAGAAAGACAAGGGCATTGTAGCTGAGTGTGTGTATAACATGGGGCTCCATGGATAGACTGGGTAATCTCTGCAGGCAACTGTGATGTCTTATGGTTTCTCACATTGACCTGGAGAGGTTCTGCAGTTCGTCTGCTCATACATCCTCTCGTTCGGAGTGAAAAACACAAAATAATGTAGATCATTCTATAACATGGATCCCAATGCATCCATCTATCTGTCTTATCATAACTAAGAGTTATGTACACTATACCTCTGCAATAGTTTTTTGTGAAAAATAGACATGTCAATCATTGGGTGGATGAAGACCACTTACACATCATGTGTACCTCACGCAAATTTCATTGTGACTCGAGCCTGGGCAGAAATGGCTGGTAAGTGCAACTGCTGTTTCTGTCTCAGGAGCCCCTTTTGGAGACTATGGAAGATTCTCTATTGGTTTGCTCAACTCCTACATCGTCTCCTCGCCTCCTTTAAAAAAAAATAAAAGGTAACCGAGGAGAGGAGGGGAGGAGAGGAAATGTGGAAACAAATGCACTTGTATGAAATGAGACCATCCTTCTTCATTCACACGTCATCATGCAAATTATGTTTACAGGGGTGGAATCCCAAATGAAATGTGTAAAGTAGTAAAAAATACATGTAGCTAGTTGTCCTAGACATTTTATAGATAAAGGGATAAGTTGCATATCGTTTTTAAATATGTGCCTCCTTTTCTCCTCCCAAGTAAACAGTTGATTCAAAGGGGGTGTGGCAGATCCCATAACTCTTTCGCAAAGCACTCCGGTAGGATACTCTTGTGCTTATTCGGCGTGAGGAGGCTATCGGAGGTGAGTACACTCTGTTTGTCTACTAACTAACTGATACTCTCCTCAACCACTTATCGGTTTCCGGGTCAGAGGAGAGAGGACGGAAGAGTCCAGGAGAGGACGGTCTTTTGCCCCAAATGAGAATCTCCCTTTGAGTATAAACAGTCAACTGCCTCTTACACCTCCACGTAATGGATCAAATTCCAACTTGATTAGACGTCCGATGAGTTGCTGTGATTTGGCCTAATCTCAGCTGGCAACTGTGAGCAGTTCAGTGTTTCCTCTCACAGTGGCTACTGGGGTTCTGCTAAACGCAGATGTTTGCCTCTCCTGCACCACAATACAGTCCAGTACAGTAGGTCCCTGGCTGGAACAAGCTTTTGGAGAGGCGCCCAGTCTCCAAGGCGTCAATAGAGATGACCTGCCGCCGCAGTGTCCTTCCTTCAAAATTGTCACTGGTGTTAGCACTGAACATGGGATAGTCCCCTACTGATGGTTTACGGATGTTTTAAAAAACTATCAACAAATTGTTTAACTATCCACTAACCATATCCATAAGTCAAATGTTTTGATTAATATATATATATGGCCTCATAACTCCAATTCTATACCTAACCATAACACAAAATCTAACCCTAACACTGTCAGGTCATGGCATATCAACACAGCTGCAGTTAGTTAGTTTGAGCCTCTATAGAGCTACTGTGGGGGCTATCCAATAAAGTGGGGGGTGTCTCTTTTAACTCGTCCATTTCCTCTCCTAATCTTGTTTTAACCATTTACTAACTCCCTCATTTGCCCACTTGCAGTTGGTTCTTTTTGAGCCAGAATGGATCCCCGGTTTCCATGACTGAATGCAGAGCTTTCTGATGTTGATGATACTGCATCAGGAACTGATTGGATGATGTCGATGGGCCATCAGTTCTTGATGCATTGCCTTCAGCATTGAAAGAAACACCACACAGTGTGTTGCTCTTTAAAAATATGTTTTTCTAGTTTTTTCCATGTATGTTGTCCTGTAATTCATGTAAAAAATAACAATAATTCAAAATACTGTAATTGAGCATCATGAGTTTTATGTTTTGTAAACTTTAATGAATAAGCCTTTTTAAATGTTTAGTCACGTTTATAAATGTTTACAAATAAATGTGGAATTGTTTATGAGTAGTTTAATGCTTATTCATGATAATTATTATAAAGTGTTACCAATGTTTTGTTAAGGCAAAGATTAGGACACCAGGTACTTTGAGATAATTAAGGAATAGAAGCTGTCATTGTATCTTTTGGTTAGAATTTGTGTTAAAGAGAATGCTTGTTATGAATGGTTTGACATATACAAAAAAAAATGCAATCACATATGTCCATCATTGATTTGGGGTAAATGTGTGGCGTGCAATGCAGAATGATGACGCTATTAAAGGATGTTGTATAAGTTTAGTATGCTGTAGTGTACCTCAAGTAAATTTTCTCATGGCTATTCAGACCACAGGAGGCTGCCGAGGGGAGGACAGCTCATAATAATGGCCGGAACAGAGCAAATAGAATGGCATTAAACACATGGAAATTATGTGTTTAATGTATTTGATACCATTCCACTAATTCTTCTCCAGCCATTACCACAAGTTCTCCCCAATTTAAGGTGCCACCAACCTCCTGTGATTCAAATGCTTTAGTTCAGATGAAAATTGCTGCAAACATGACAATTGACTTCAAGACAGAATTAAGAACTGTAATACCATAACCAATGACAAGGGCGCCACCTGCCAGTCACAATTTGAAAGTATCTATTTTCATATTGTGCATTTTTTTAAAGCAAAGACAGGAAGGGAAAGGAGGATACCTAGTCAGTTGTCCAACTGAAATGTGTCTTCTGCATTTAACCCAACCCTTCTGAATCAGGACACACTCAATCAATACCATCTATGGAGTAAGTGCATTACAGTTTCACATGCAAATACTGTCTGATTTCTGTAAATCAAACATTCCATAAGAGCAACTACTTTTTAAAACATGATGTGAAGCTATCCATAAATTCTTTACAATAATAGGTCCTTCATTTTGGATTATGGTGTGTGTGGGTGGCATGTGCACACATGTAGCCTAACTAAGGTAAAACAGTTGATCTCCTATTGTTACAAGGCCTCTAAGTAAAGCTCACAATGAATTGATACTAGCTTTATCACTGAATAGGTGTTAGTTACTAATCAAACCATAACCCAGGATATAGGGGCTGAGTGAATGTGGTCTGGAATTTGTGGAGGAGGGTCATTGTGTCAGAGATGTTGTAGAAGGACACAGTTCCGGCACTGTGGTTCAGGTACACTCCTACTCTAGAGGAGCAAGGAACATTGATATGAGTCCATTCTCCGTTATTGTGGAAGAAACAAGTGTAGGGCGGAGGGGAGCAGTATATCCTCCAGGATTGATCATTGATCTCAAAACAATTCTGATAACCTACTTTCCTGATCTCTTCATTTGACACTGCTATATCAGGGGATTGCCCACTCCACTCTACCTCGCAGTAGACGCAGGCTCCAGACAGACTCTCTCTACACAACACCTGAGGGTGGTTTATAAATCTGACTCATGGTACGAATAGGAAAATTCGTGGTCACTTTTCTATACCCCGCAGACACAAATGAATTTACTGTATTGGGATCCAATGTCAGCTGGCAAGAGTCTAGACTCCAGACTTCAGTCACTATGGAGACAGTCCGACTCAACTTATAGAGCACATGGTTGAAGAATTGACTCATGTTAAATCAAGCGGCCAGAATATGATTGTGTGGATGGTCATTTTGGCACTTTGCACAATTATTTTGTCCTATGAAAATGTTGCCCTAAGTATCCTAAGGTGAAAGCCTGTAAGAAGTTCTGTGAGAGGGTTTTGTACATGCAGGAACATTCATGTACGCTTTTAACGTAATACTGCAGGAAGGATAAACCGATATACCTTGCTAATCGGTTTCATATACAGTGCATTCTGAAAGTATTCATTTCCCTTCACTTTTTCCACATTTTGTTACGCTACAGCCTTATTGTAAAATGTATTAAATAAAAATAAAGCCTCATCAATCTACACACAAAACCCCATAAATGACAAAGCGAAAAGTGTTTTTAGAAATGTTTGCAAATGTATAATTAAATGTCAAACAGAAATCCCTAATTTACATAAGTATTCAGACCCTTTACTATGAGACTCGAAATTGAGCTCAAGTGCATCCTGTTTCCAGTGATCATCCTTGAGATGTTTCTACAACTTGGAGTGCCCGTCATAAATTCAATTGATTGGACTGGTCAATTGATTGGTCACTCTGAAAGAGTTCAAAAGTTCCTCTGTGGAGATGGAAGAACCTTCCAAAAGCACAACCATGTCTGCAGCACTCCAGCAATCAGGCCTTCATGGTAGAGTGGTGAGATGGAAGCCGCTCCTTGGTAAAAGGCACATGACAGCCCGCTTGGAGTTTGCCAAAAGGCACCTAAAGACTCTCAGACCATGAGAAACAAGATTCTCTGGTCTGATGAAACCAAGACTATTTGGCCTGAATGCCAAGCGTCAAGTCTGGAGGAAACCTGGCACCATCCCTGCGTTGAAGCATGGTGGTGGCAGCATCATGCTGTGGGGATGTTTTTCAGCTACTGGGACAGGGAGACTAGTCAGGATCGAGGGAAAGATGAACGGAGCAAAGTACAGAGAGATCCTTGACGAAAACCTGCCCCAGAGCGCTCAGGACCTCAACCTGGGGCAAAAAGTTCACCTTCCAGCAGGACAACGACCCTAAGCACACAGCCAGGACAGCGCAGGAGTGGCTTCAGACAAGTCTCTGAATGTCCTTGAGTGGCCCAGCAAGAGCCCGGACTTGAACCAGATCGAACATCTTTGGAGAGACCTGAAAATTGCTGTGCAACGACGCTCCCCATTCAACCTGATAGAGCTTAAGAGGATCTGCAGAGAGGAATGGGAGAAATTAGCCAAAAACAGATGTGCCAAGCTTGTAGTGCCATTGTCACGAAGAGTAGGCCAGAAGACTATACTGGAAAACCTAACCTCTATCAAAATAAAAAGATGGCAGAGCCGCAAATGTTCTTCTATGCAAGGGTGTTTATTTACAAAGTGATTCCAGAACAAAAAAACAATGCTGCCCCATTCACAGCTCAATCCAAAATGGCCTCTCCATGAACTGAAAAAGAGGCTCCTTTTGTAGGGCTAGCCCCTCCCCTCAGAACAATTAACCCTAATTAATTAAGCAATTACCTCGTCAAACCTACATTTTCCATTAACTAAACATACTAAAGTATATACATTGCAACATGTTTATGAAACAATATTACAACATAACAGTTACAAAATGACATCACTACTGACAGTGTCTTTCAATATGCACATTTACATTAATGAGCCATTTGGGACAGGCACTACAAAGTCAGATCAATTCCCTTTGCTCGGGTCCTTATCCAGCATGAGTGAGTGAGTGAGTGAGTGAGTGAGTGAGTGAGAGAGAGAGAGAGAGAGAGAGAGAGACAGTGTGCCATCAAAGCAGCAAGATTTGTGACCTGTTGCCACGAGAAAAGGGCAACCAGTGAAGAACACGCACCATTGTAAATACAACCCATATCTATGCTTATTTATTTTATCTTGTGTCCTTTACCATTTGTACATTGTTAAAACACTGTATATATATATAATATGACATTTGTAATGTCTTTATTGTTTTGAAACTTCTGTATGTGTGATATCGATAAGTCGATAAGTGATATGTGATATCGATAAGTAAAATACATATTGCCTATATTAAATATTGTTGGATTCTGTGTTTTACATTATAGCCATTACCATATATATGATTGAATATTATCTGCTGTTGGCTTGTGTGGATGCAAGTATGTGTTATGCAACATAGCTGACTTGAAACATTGTTAACAGTTTCAGGGCCATGGGCCTTTCTCATGATGGAAAAATACAGAGTAGCATGAAGACAGGAACTGTGCAATGAGTTGGGGGGGGCACATTCAGAGCGTGGTATTGCGAGAACAAGCGGTCTTTTGTTAGATAACAGGAGCCAGGTGCGAGATAACAGTATCGAGCATGAGCGCATGGATGTTCTTCACAGCAACAGTTACATCTATCAACTGAAGCGCTTAGGGGGCTGGGACCAGCTTCTGCGCCAACAATCAACAATAGGCTGGGTGAGTCTAAACCACGCCCAGTCTCTACTTTGACAGGCCGGCTCGAAAGCAGGAACTACTGTCATCAGGGTATATTATAATATCAGGAACAAGTCAGTTGTCAGGAACAAGTCAGTTCTCTGTTCTGCCCTGCATGGTATTACAGAGAGCCCGTATATATGAAAGTTGCATTTGCCATTTATTACTTAGTTAATAAAAAATACATAGTATACAATCGGTGACTCATTGTTATATTTATCCTAATACCAGATTCTAATTTATGCAACTCTAACAATATGAACATTGACAAGTGTGAAATGTATGTACTAAGACAGAAAAGTTAACTTGTGTGTCGACCCACATTGTTACCTTATCTGATAATGGAGCAGGGAGGAGTGATGAATGTGTGTGTGTGTTAAAGAACCAAATGCTGCCCGCGGCCAGTGACGGACTTCTACGTCACAGTCATAACCAAGAAGACTCGAGGCTGTAGTTGCCAAAGAGGGGTCTGAGTACTTTCCGAATGCACTGTAGATATACCTTGATTATCATATCATTTTGAAGAATTATCAATAGCGATGCCCACCACAAGAAATGTCCAAATACTCAATTTTGTACAGATGAAATTAACGATATCTATACTTTCTCATACCATTGAATTGTTGAATACATGTTTCTGATTGGCTTGAAGAGCATTCTAGAGCGTGCATTATCTAAGCAATAAGGCACGAAGGAGTGTGGTGTAATGGCCAATATGCCACGGCTAAGTGCTGTTCTTTTGCACAACGCAATGCGGAGTGCCTGTATACAACCCTTAGCTGTGGTATATTGGCCATATACCACAGACCTGCCAAGGTGCTATATTGCTATTATAAACTGGTTACCAACGTAATTAGAGCAGTAACAAGAAATGTTTTGTCATACCCATGGTATACGGTCTGATATACCACGGCTGTCAGTCAATCAGCATTCAGTGCTTGAACCATCCAGTTTATACTGGGTGGCTCAAGCTCTGCATGATGACTGGCTGTAAGCCGTGGTATATTAGACCTTATAAACTGGGTGGTTTGAGCCCTGTATTCTGATTGTCTGAAAGCCATGGTATATTAGACATTATAAACTGGGTACCACGGGAATACCACAGGTATGACAAAACATGTATTTTTAAGCGCTTTGCGTCGTGCCTAAGAACAACCCTTATTTGTGGTATATTGGCCATATACCACACCCCCTTGTGCATTATTGCTTATGTAACAGTACAGACTTTACGCCAGTCCCTTCGCCCCGACCTGGGTGCGAACCAGGGACGCTCTGCACACATCAACAGTCACCCTCGAAGCATCGTTACCCATCGCTCCACAAAAGCCGCGGCCCTTGCAGAGCAAGGGGCGAGGGGACGGGCACCCCAACCTGGGCGCCCGTCCCCTCGCCCCAGGGACGCTCTGCACACGTCAACAGTCACCCTCGAAGCATCGTTACCCATCGCTCCACAAAGCCGCGGCCCTTGCAGAGCAAGGGGAACCACTACTTCAAGGTCTCAGAGCAAGTGACGTCACCGATTGAAACGCCACTAGCGCGCACCACCGCTAACTAGCTAGCCATTTCACATCGGCTACACTTAGGTATACCACGAGTATGACAAAAAAAAAATGTTTTAATGCTCTAATTACGTTGGCAACCAGTGTATAATACCAATAAGGCTCCTCTGGGGTTTGTGATAAATGGCCAATATACTGTACTACGGCTAAGGGCTGTATCCAGGCACTCTGCGTTGCGTCATGTCTAAGAACAGCCCTTGGTGGGGCTGCAGGTAGCCCCACCAGTGTTGGGCCAGCAACCGAAAGGTTGCTAGATCCAATCCGAGTTGACAAGGTAAAAAAATCTGTAGTTCTGCCCCTGAACAAGGCAGGTAACCCACCAGGTAACTGACTTGCCTAGTTAAATAAAAAAATAAAAAGTGGTGGTGGTATTATTGCTTAAATAACACACTGTATATTTGCACAGTAGAAATCAATGGCTATAGTTCGTACATATTCTATGTGTATGCTGCTTTTGAAAGCAAAAGTCGAATTTAAAACATTGTCATTGTTGAATTCGATTTTCACAATAGCAAGCCAGGATTGATGGTTTGGTTAGCTAAACTAGCAAGTCTCTTTGTTTGGTTACCAAGGAAACTACTGTAGCGACCTAGTAAACTTGCTTGCTACTTCAGTGAATTGAACACATTTCTAGCGGTAAATGTTTTAAATTATAGCCTGGTATAAAATGGATAATCAACTCGGGGCTCTATGCGTTCTCTGGAAAACAATGCTGGTCCGTAGAAGGTTAGGTCCTCTCCGCTAACAGCAGCGTGTCATGGAACACACCTTCCACGGCGTTCATTATTTTCCAGAGAACGCATAGCCCCTCGTTGATCACTCCTTACATATTATCCTAGCACTAGTCTCTCTATTTAACATGAGTAGCTGGCTAGCAAGCATATGAGGTTTGATTATAAGTGTTGAGATTACCATAGCACGAATAGTAAAGGTTGCAGTAGTGTGAGATTGTATTCCTTGACAACGAAAAACGTGTTTCTCTTTGTTCTAGAAATTCATTTGACCAACCTTCCCTGGTATTTTGGCCGTTTTCTCCATGCTAGTAAAAGCCTACACACCCGTTGCAGTCTTAACTTTTTGCTGCCTTAAAATGTCATCTAAAAAAAAAAATGTTGGATTTTTTCCCCCCTACCGAGCTACACAACCTTCTCCATATGTTCAAAGTGAAACCAAATTAATAAAAACGAAGAAATGAACATGTATTGATTCACACCCCAGGGTTAGTACTTGGTGCAAGCACCTTAGGCAGCCATTACAGCTGTAAGGGAAGACCCCCCTGAAGTGGACAAAAATGCATGGGAAGTCATTGGCATCGGACAAACCATATACACATTGGCCAATACCACCCAATTCGGCGTAAATTCGTGCAAAGTGTATTGCAACTGCCATATGGCGATTGCCTATTGTAACACTTTAAAAATTCAACAGGTGGCGAATTCGCTCCACCATGGTTTTTCATATTGGAAAATGGCACCCAAGTCAACATCCAAAAGCAAAATTTGAAAAAATGATTTTTTGTCAAAAACTTATCACCCCTTAAAAAAGTGCTTTCTGGACCGTTTTTCGAAATTCTTTCGATTTTTTTGTCAATTACACATGTGTAAGAACTGTATGAATATACTTTTGTCCAATTTTATCATCATATTTTTTTTTTTTTTTACATGGGCATAAGTAATATGTTTTGTCCACTTTCAATATGATTTCATAGGAAGTCAAAAGTCAAAAGTCAAAAATGTCAAAATTTTGTAAAAAACTTCACACACCCTTAAAAAAGTGCTTTCTGGACCGTTTTTCGAAATTCTTTCGATTTTTTTGTCAATTACACATGTGTAAGAACTGTATGAATATACTTTTGTCCAATTTTATCATCATATTTTTTTTTTTTTTTTACATGGGCATAAGTAATATGTTTTGTCCACTTTCAATATGATTTCATAGGAAGTCAAAAGTCAAAAGTCAAAAATGTCAAAATTTTGTAAAAACTTCACACACCCTTAAAAAAGTGCTTTCTGGACCGTTTTTGTAATTTTGTGTCAATTACACACGTATAAGAACTGTATCAACATACTTTAGTTGTATTCTACCATATGAAATTTGACATGCTCAAAAATGCAAAATTGACTGGCCTGATGAACACAGGATGGCCGAGCAGTGATAGTTGTTCCTTTCCATCACTCGTTGTGTTGATTTCATCATGTCCATTTGGTGATGTCTTTTCACATACAATCATATTGCAAGTGCACGTGCATTTGCAATATGGTTCAATGGGCATTTACCATATGAAATTTGACATGCTCAAAAATCCTGCAGAAATGCAAAATTGACTGGCCAGATGAACTCGGGATGGCCTGGCAGTGATAGTTGCTCCTTTCCATCGCTCGTTGTGTTGACTTCATCCTGTCCATTTTGTGATGTCTTTTCACATACAATCATATTGCAAGTGCACGTGCATTTGCAATATGGTTCAATGGGCATTTACCATATGAAATTTGACATGCTCAAAAATGCAAAATTGACTGGCCTGATGAACACAGGATGGCCGAGCAGTGATAGTTGTTCCTTTCCATCACTCGTTGTGTTGATTTCATCATGTCCATTTGGTGGTGTCTTTTCACATACAATCATATTGCAAGTGCACGTGCATTTGCAATATGGTTCAATGGGCATTTACCATATGAAATTTGACATGCTCAAAAATCCTGCAGAAATGCAAAATTGACTGGCCAGATGAACTCGGGATGGCCTGGCAGTGATAGTTGCTCCTTTCCATCGCTCGTTGTGTTGACTTCATCCTGTCCATTTTGTGATGTCTTTTCACATACAATCATATTGCAAGTGCACGTGCATTTGCAATATGGTTCAATGGGCATTTACCATATGAAATTTGACATGCTCAAAAATGCAAAATTGACTGGCCTGATGAACACAGGATGGCCGAGCAGTGATAGTTGTTCCTTTCCATCACTCGTTGTGTTGATTTCATCATGTCCATTTGGTGGTGTCTTTTCAATTTCAAGTGCACGTGCATGATGAAAATCCTGCAGAAATGCACAGGATGGCCAATGGGCATTTACCATATGAAATTTGACATGGCAGTTGTAGTTGCCTTTCCATCACTCGTTGTGTTGATTTCATCATGTCCATTTGGTGATGTGCACGTGCATTTTATGGTTCACTTTACCATATGAAATTCATGCTCAAAAATCCTGCAAAATGCAAAATTGACTGGCCAGATGCATGGCCTGGCAGTGATAGTGTGCATCACTTTTGGTGATTGAAAATAGGCACCTGGTAACCCAAAAATAAAAATATGGTTGTAAATGCATTTACCATATGGTCATTCATGCTCAAAAATGCCAGAAATGCAAAATTGATGGCCTGATGAACACAGGATGGCCGAGCAGTGATAGTTGTTCCTTTCCATCACTCGTTGTGTTGATTTCATCATGTCCATTTGGTGATGTTTTTCACATCACTGCACGTGCATTTGCAATATGGTTCAATATTTTACCATATGATAATTGTTGTGCAACTGGTAATTGAAAATAGGCATGTCCATTTTGTTATGTTTTTTCAAAAAATTTGCAATATGGTTCAATGGGCATTGTACCAATGCAATTTGACATGCAAAAATGCAAAATTGACTGGCCTGATGAACACAGGATGGCCGGGCAGTGATAGTTGTTCCTTTCCATCACTCGTTGTGTTGATTTCATCATGTCCATTTGGTGATGTTTTTTCACTATAGAATCATATGCAAATGCACGTGCATTGTTGTGCAACTGGTAACCCAAAAATAAAAATATGGTGATTTCATTATGTCCATTTGTTTATGTTTTCTTACTTTTGCAAAGTCACTGTGCATTTGCAATATGGTTCAATGGGCAGGTACCATCACAAATTTGTCATGCTATAAAAATGACTGCAGGAATGTGAAATTGAAGTTTTGGAGAGATGTGACCCTAACCCTTCAAAACAGATGAACACTTCCGGATGGCTGGGCAGTGATATTTGAGTTCCTTTCACGATCACTCGTTGGTTGATTTCATCTTGTCAATTTAACATTTGGTGATGTTTTTTTCACTGTAGAATCATGGTCAAATGGACTGTTACTGAAGACAGGTTCATACATTCATAACCCACAAGGCTTCAGGTTGAATTTAGGAAGGCAATGTCTGTTGGGGAGAGAAGTCAATGCAAACTTTTTGATGTAAACACCTTTTTTAACTGGGGTCCTGCTTGCACGGATCATGGTTCAATGGGTCATTACCATAACGTATTTGTCATGCCATAAAAATGATTGTGGGGCAGGAATGTGGTCGTATAGAAAACGCTCTAACTCGGGATGGCTGGAGTATTTCTGGTTGATCTCAATTTCAGAATGTCATTTTGGTGATGGTCAAACATATGCAAATGGACAAGAGTCACCAGCAAGTCACCGTCCATTAGTCAATTAGATATCATTCTGACACCAAACTGATACAAACTGACACCAAACCCACTTTTTCCAACTCGTTTAGTAAGCCAACTATCACATATTCAGAGCTGGCCCAAAATTCACAACGCCTTCGGTTCAAACCATAAAAAAACATAAAACACGTAGTTACGTTCTAGTATGTCCATTTCTTATGTTATGTGTAGGCCTAGCTGAGGCGACCCCGAATCCCAAGTTTCGGCTCGATCGGTCATTTGGTGTCCCGAGCAAAACCCTAATTGGTGCTGAAAATCCACTTTTTTCCATGACTTGCTACGGGGTCCTTGAATGAGCTATCGGACAGAAACGTTGGGGTCCGTCTCTATGGGCCGAGCCAGTCGCAATGCACCTAGTCTTGTGTCTCTGAGACTTTTCTAAATGTCGTCATTTTCGTAATGGTCAAAATGAATTGAAATCATTGCAAATGTACGAGGCTGTTTCTCGGTCCGAGAACCTTCTAGAGCCACCTAACTCACCACGCACCATCGACCTGAGGTCTAGAACAGGATTCTAAAGTTTCGGAACTCTAGGTCTGACGGTTCTTTTTTAGCTCGAACAAAGCTAACTATTGCAGTCACTGTCTGTCTTTACGCACCCCAATACGTCCCTCCATCCAAGTTGTGTTTTAGTGTGATTTATTTTTCCTTTGAAATTTTATGGGAAAAATGACTGATTTACAGTTCATGGGGGTTGCCTAATCACATATATGAAGTTTTGGAAAGATCTGACTTTTTTAACCCCTCGAAACAGCCCCTGAGACACCAATTATGGCACTTCCGGTTGGCACAGGAAGCTATAAGTCAACACATATCCTCATTGGGGTATGCTTTTTACAGAATCCTGAGTTTTAAGTCTTTACGTTAAGAATTGACTGATTTAAACAGGGTTGAATGCACTATGTCTATCAAACTGCAGGCAGGGTATGGATATACACTTTTAGGGTGATTTTAACCACTTCCGTTTGCTCCAGGAAGCTTAGAATCGACACAGG